>NW_027527980.1:39149-40574 GCF_008692635.1 Crocuta crocuta
GAGGGAGCTCAGAGGCTTGCCATTCCAAAGCAATGGCAAAGCACTAAAGATTTGTTAAGAGAATGATGAGACCAGATTTGCATTATGAAAAATCCTTCAAACCTAAAGGATGAGAAGGTATTTCTGCCTTGGCTATTTGTGTGGTTGCTGGGGCTTCAACTGAGAAGAGAAAGAAGTTTGGCGTAAAAGGATGTGAAACATTCATTTTGAACATACTGAATTTGAGGTGACCTAGAGACATACAGCTAGAGCAGGATGTGATTCAGAAGCTTGGGGGAAAGATGTGTATTAGAGAATCAACAGCATATATGTGATCATCAAAACCTTGGAGTCGATGTCCTTTTTAATTATACTATAACATATAGGATCTCTTCTCTTTTATTTCCAGTTTTCCCTAGATAATCTCACTCCAACTTTAACTTTTCTTTTTGTTTCTTTTTGTTCTTCCTTATTTAAAACATATGGACACTGATGTATAAGCTATAAAAGTTAACTCTGAATCAATGAAAAGCTAAATTAAATTTGCTATTCCTCTCAGGCCAGATAATTTCATTTAACACATTAAGTGGNATCCTAAGGACTTTAGTATATACTAAATTGGAAGTCATAAGGCATAGCTAAGACAGGAACTAGTAAACAAGATAAAGGAAAAGTAAAAAAGAAACAGAAAGCATAAATCATTAAGGGCCCATAATGGGGAGTTTTAAAGGATAGAGTGTTTGGTGGTACGGATATTTATGTCAGGGAAATCCTAATGGCTTTACAGTACTAAGAGTTTAATTTATAAAATGTTTTTTTAATTGTTCATTCATTTTTGAGAGAGAGAGGCAGAGCGCAAGCAGCGGAGGGGCACAGAGAGAGAGAGACATAAAATTCAAAGCAAGTTCCAGGCTGTGAGCTGTCTGCACCGAGCTCAATATGGGGCCCAAACTAATGAACTGTGAGATCCTGACCTGAGCTGAAGTCCAACACTTAACCAACTGAGCTACCCCGGTGCCACATAAAAGTTTAATTTTAAAACAATTTCGTAAATATTGGGAAATGGCTGTTATGGTAGGCCAGCTTGACAATAGAGTCACGTTTTGTTTTAGATCTACAGCATCCTGTGGCCACAAAAGAATTCACATTTTACCTTAAGAATAAAATGCTGGAAATCCATATAGTTTGCTGAAATATACCCTTCTCAAAATCTTCCGCAGCGTTTTTAGGAGGGTTCCATAACTGAATCTATCAGCTTTAATCCCTCCTTTTCTCTGGGATCCACCATCAACAATAGAAGAATATATTCATGCCATGGCAGCTAATTCCAGGCCCCACCACCACTTGGAATGAGCCACACAAACCTGCAGTGCTCAGGAAACCTCCTCAGTTCTCTGCCAATTGTTTCCCCAAACAACTCCTTTGTGCAAGAATCTTACATATGCT
>NW_027527980.1:40691-42437 GCF_008692635.1 Crocuta crocuta
TAGGCTCCATTAAGCAGGTCTGGTTTTTTTTTTTTTCTAGGCCTCTGTCCTCTAACAACTTAATTATTCAATCTACTCTACTCCAAGCACTATGTTAGGTGGCAGGGATACAACAGTAAAGAAGAGACAGACCTTCTCCTTGGCTTTTCTGGAGCTAATAGTCCAAGTGCCTTGTAAGCATTATTTTTTCAGTTCTTACATTTGCTTTTCCAGGTAAGGACTATTATTATCTTCATTTACAGTCCTAGACTTGTTTAGTTTCTTGTCAGGGTCATAGAGCTAGTGAAGGCAAAACCAGGATTTAAACCAGGGATGATTCCTAATAGTCTCCCTCAAAATGAATCTAAAAAGCTGGACAGTTTATAGAAGTCAAATCTACCAATCCCCTTACCTACCTCACACTTCCATGAACCCCTTTGTACCAATACAATGTCTCGTTGTGAGTTCTGCTTCCCAACCACCCCCACTAGAAACTTAGGTATTTATCAGTAGTAAAAGCATAAGTCAGGGTAGAGGAAATAGGCAGAAAGGAAGTGTACTAAGTATTCTGTGTACTAAGAACATCTGTAAAGGGGTGCCTGGGTGGCTTAGTCGGTTAAGCGTCCGACTTTCGCTTAGGTCATGATCTCGGGGTTCGTGGGTTCGAGCCCCGCGTCGGGCTCTGTGCTGACTGCCAGCTCAGAGCCTGGAGCCTATTTCAGAGTCTGTATCTCCCTCTCTCTCTGACCCTCCCCTGCTCACGCTGTCTCTCTCTCTCCTAGAAAAAAAAAAGAAAAAAGAAAAAAGAACATCTGTAAAAGTCTCCAGAGGGCAAAATGCCTTTATATCAGTCAGAAGAAAAAAAAGAAAACTTTCTGATGATTATCACATAGTGAAATACTTTTGAGACTGGTGCCTAAAAGTTTTCCAAANATGAAAATAAAACTGGTCTAAAGAGGACTCTTCTTGTCCACCAGAAATCTCTTTGGCTACAAACAAGATCTAAATAAAATGAAAGGATGACAGCACCAAGACAGCAAGATTAGGGATTTTACCTGGGTTTGGGATGTCTCTGGCAAAATGGATTCTCATCAAACCAGCATATAAATGCTTGCTGGAAATTAAGCTGCCCTTCACTTTCAAAGGAATCACTGGGTTCTACTCATTATGTTGTGGCTTTTGTGGCTTTTTAAATTGCTTCTCTAATTGTGAGTATTAATGTGTTCTGAGTCACCCCTGTTTTTTTCATTTGGGATCTCTGTGATAAGCAGTACACTTCTGAGAAGTGTACTATTTCTGAGAAATAGATGACATGTAAAGCACTCTAGCTGTGTCTCTGTGTAACACACACTGAAGGATTGAACTCTACCCTACTGAGTAAACAGGTTCAGGGTTTTAGTATGTGCCGCATTTTTTTAAATTACAGTTTATTCCTAGAATGTAGAGTAAGATATATTTAAAATCTTAAATGTTCTAATGCCTTTAATTATATTCTTCTTAAAATGCCAATCTGTTTGAAGCCAGGGTCTAAGCCTTTTTCTTTTGTTGTTTTTCTCCAAACATTGCTTAGCACAGTCTGCCCATGCAGTATTGATTAAAGGTCTCTGCACAGTGTAAAAGCAGCCAGGTGAGACAAGAAAAACCTGCCAATCAACTGATTGTTTAGACTCTACTTGATGATAGAGGACTGATACTTCACAAAATTGACTGAATCACACACCTGCTAAATCGCTGCACAGTCAGCCTGTGCTGTCCAATACATAGGCA
>NW_027527980.1:42502-45023 GCF_008692635.1 Crocuta crocuta
GGCATGTGGGTATTTTAAATTTAAAGTTAAATAAAATTAAAATTTCAGTCTCTCAATTGCACTAGCCCCATTTCAAAGTGTCCAATAGCCATATGTGACTAGTGGGTACTGTATATTAGCACAGATAGAGAACATTTCCGTTGTCACAGAAAGTTCTATTGGACAGTGCTGCTTTCCTTGAAGGAGCTATTGTCACCTTATTGGGATAATTCAGTTCAGTAGAAATTTACCAGACATCTGCTCTGGGAAAGGGATAGCTTCTACTCTTAAGGAGCTAATATTCCCCTGAGAAAAATATGTGTACAACCACAAACTATGATATGGGACAAAGGTGTTTTAATTATGGGAGCAAAAAGAGAAAGTAATTCTCACTCAGGGGATTTGGTAAAGGCTTATTGTTTCAGGTGTCATCTATGATACTTTATTTTTTTATTAAAAAAATGTTTTAATGTTTATTTTTCAGAGAGAGAGAGACAGAGAGAGACAGAGAGAGAGACACACACACAGAGACAGAGCATGAGCAGGGAAGGGGCAGAGAGAGAGGGAAACACAGAATCTGAAACAGGCTCCAGGCTCCAAGCTGCCAGCACAGAGTCCAATGAGGGGCTCGAGCTCATGAGCTATGAGACCATGACCTGTGCCGAAGTTGGATGCCCTACCAGCTGAGCCACTCAGGTGCTCCCAAGCTACTTTTTAAAAAAAGGGTAAGATGAAAATAGTCATGACTAACCAGTGACAGGTGGGAGGACTGGGGAGGGGTAGAAGAATTTAAGTGGAATGTGAGCAGAGGGTATGAAGGTGGAAAGTTTTGGACCTGCATAGGAAGTTGTAACTATTGTATTGATTGCCAGCATTTAGTTGCAGAGCTCACATTTCAAAGTCTACTACTTTTAATTCCTTTACCAAACTCTGCAGTTCAAGTCATTTTTAATAAATTTAATCATGAGGATTAAAATGCCTTTTTAAATGTCCTTGTGATTTGAAGAAAAGGTTTCAATATATCTATTGCTTCCAGGTTAATAATACAACTAATGGTCTTTTTCCTAGCAGTATTAATGTTTAAAACATGGGACTGATTATATGCATATGCATAATATTTATCAGAGACGAAATGTATTAATTAACAATAAGATATACAACTATCAAATGTCCAGACATGTGTGTCCACTAAATAGTACACTCATCCCTGTAGGCAAATTTATAAAGGCAGTGGAATTATAAGTACAAGATTGCTTTGAGAGCCTGAAATCTAGGCAAGGGGAATCAATTGAATGTTCAAAATAGCTGGTATCATCCACTTATGACAGCCTAAAGCATCTATTGCCAGTATTAGAATTTACCTGGGTGATTCCTAAGTACAATGTATATAATGCCATTCCTATACTCAGAATATGAAATAGTTTCTTGCCTGAATTAGCAAATCAAAATTCCTCTATCTGGCATTAAAGGCCTTACTCAATCTGATGACATCTTAGTTGAATTTACCCCCTATTAGGGTACATAGTAAAACAATATAATGCAGCCATTTTGATGTGTCAATTTTAACACTTATTTTGATGTTAAGACCTTTGATAATGCTGCCTGAGCAAGATTGTTTTAACATAGATATATGTGACATATTCTAAGACACAAACTATTAAACTGTCAAGTTTTTTAATTTTTTTGTTTATTTTTTGTTTTTTTCATTCACAGTTTATTGTCATATTGGTTTCCACACTTGATCTTAGCCAAAAGGCCGAGAAGCGATGTCATATTGGTTTCCATATAACACCCAGTGCTCATCCCAACAAGTGCCCTCCTTCATGCCCATCACCCCTCTTCCATTCTCCCCAACCCATCAGCCCTCAGTTTGTTCTCAGTATTCAAGAGTCTCTTATGGTTTACCTCCTGCTTCTCCCCAACTATTTTTCCCCTTATGCTCCCCCATGGTCCTCTGTTAAGTTTCTCCTGTTCCACTTATGAGTGAAAACATATGGTATCTGTACTAGTCTGCCTGACTTATTTCGCTCAGCATAACACCCTCAAGTTCCATCCACATTACTACAAATGGCAGATTTCATTCTTTTTCATTGCCATGTATTATTCCATTATATAAACCACATCTTCTTGATCAATTCATCAGTTTATGGACACTTAGGCTCTTTCCATAATTCTGCTATTGTTGAAAGTGCTCCTATGAACATTGGGGTCCATGTGCCCCTATGCATCAGCACTCTTGTATCCCCTGGGAAAATTCCTAGCAGTGCTATTGCTGGGTCCTAAGAGAGTTCTATTGTTAATATTTTCAGGAAACTCCACACTGAAAACCCAGAGGGGCTGCACCACTTTACATTCCCACCCACGGTGTAGGAGGGTGCCTGTTTCTCCACATCCTCGCCAGCATCTAGAGTCCTCTGATTTGTTCATTTTAGCCACTCTTACCGGCGTGAGTTGGTATCACAGTTTGGTTTTGATTTGTATTTCCCTGACAATGAATGACGCTGAGCATCTTTTCATGTGTCTGTTGGCCATCTGGATGTCC
>NW_027527981.1:0-615 GCF_008692635.1 Crocuta crocuta
GGACTAGGGTTTGGGCCGGAGCCCGGGACGCTCCAGGACCCAATCCGCCGGCAGTGCTACCGTCCACCTAGAGGGCTGAGTTGAGGGCGTATGGCACGGTGCCGGCCAGCCTTAGCGTTTGGGTGCCTGGGACCACCTCCTCGAGGGACCCAGCTATGGTGGGGCATCCAGAAAACTGTGGTGCTGCCGTGTCCGGCCCTGGCGAATATGCTACTGATGTACAACCTTCCATGCTGGAAAAGCCTGCAAGGATTCTTGGCCCCGGGTCCGAGCCGGTCTCGGACAGAGGACTCTGCTCCCCATGGGGCCAGAGGCTCGGCTAGGGTAAGGGCAGCGTCTGGGGGAGAGGCCAGGGCCGAAGCGGCACCAGTCCCGCAGTGTCCCGGGAAGGCTGAAGTGAGAACCCATGCACGGGGCAGGTCTAGGTGCAGGCTTCTGGGGAATCTGAGGGGTAGGGCTAGGGTTAGGGGGTGGCAGAACGCTAGCGCTAGGGTTAGGGCCCAAGCCCGGGACGCTCCAGGACTCAGTCCGCCAGCAGTGGTGGTCCACCCGGACGGCTGGGTTGAGGGCGGGTGGCACGATGCCAGCCAGCCTGAGCGTTTGGGTTCCAGGGCC
>NW_027527982.1:0-2870 GCF_008692635.1 Crocuta crocuta
TTCTGCATGTTACTGTCCAGTTTTCCCAGCACCACTTGCTGAAGATACTTTCCATTGGATATCCTTTCCTTCTTTGTCAAAGATTAGTTGGCCATACATTTGTGGGCCCATTTCTGGGTTCTCTATTCAGTTCCATTGCTCTGAGTGTCTGTTCTTGTGCCAGTACCATACTATCTGGATGATTATAGCTTTGTAATAGAGCTTGAAGTCCTGGATTGTGATGCCTCCTGCTGTGGCTTTCTTTTTCAAGATTGCTTTGGCTATTCAGGGTATTTTCTGGTTCCATACAGAGTTTAGGATTGTTTGTTATAGCTCTGTGAAGAATGCTGGTGTTATTTTGATAGGGATTGTATTGAATATGTAGATTGCTTTGGGTAGTATTGACATTTTAACAGTACTTCTTATCCAGAAGCATGAAATATTTTTCCATTTTTTTTGTGTGTCTTCTTCAATTTCTTTCATTTGCTTTCTATAGTTTTCAGTGTATAGATTTTTTACCTTTCTGTTTGGGTTTATTCTTAGGTATTTTATGGGTTTTGGTGCAATTGCAAATGGGATTGATTCCTTGATTTCAATTTATATTACTTCATTGTTGGTGTATAGGAATGCAACTGATTTCTGTGCATTGATTTTCTATCCTCCCACTTTGTTGAGTTCATGGATCAGTTCTAGTAGTTTTTTGGTGGAATCTTTTGGGTTTTCCATATAGTGTATCATGTCATCTGAGTAGAGTGAAAGTTTGACCTCGTTCTGGCTTATTTAGGTGCCTTTTATTTCTTTGTGTTGTCTGACTTCCAATATTATGTTGAATAACAAGGTCAAGAGTGGACATCCCTGTCTTGTTCTTGACCTCAGGGGGAAAGCTCTCAGTTTTTCAACATTGAGGATGATATTAGTGTTGGGTCTTTCATATATAGCTTTTATGATCTTGAGGTATGATCCTTCTATCTCTACCTTCCTAAAGATTTTTATCAAGAAATGATACTGTATTTTGTCAAATGCTTTCTCTGCATCTATTGAGAGTATCAGGTGGTTCTTGTTCTTTATTTTATTGATGTGATTAATCACATCGTTTGTTTTGCAGATATTGAACCAGCCCTGCATCCCAGGTATAAATCCCACTTGGTCATGCTGAGTATTTTTTAATTCTGTTCTCATCCCAGTGCTTATCCCAACAAGTACTTTCCTCCATGCCCATCACCCCTTTTCCCCCTCTCCCCCAACCCCATCAACCCTCAGTCTGTTCTCAGTATTCAAGAGTCTCATGGTTTGCCTCCCTCCCTCTCCCCAACTATTTTCTTCCCTTCTCCTCCCCCATGGTCCTCTGTTAAGTTCCTCCTAATCCTCCTATACGTGCAAACATATGGTATCTGTCCTTCTCTGCCTGACTTATTTTGCTCAGGATAACACCCTCGAGTTCCATCCATGATGTTGTTCCTTTTCAATGAATCACTGATTTCTCTTATTCTTAAATTGTGCTTTTTTGCTTTAGTCTCCCTTTTTGTTTCTGCTTCACCGTTCTCCATAAGTTTGTCCTCTATATCGCTGATTTGCTGCTCTGTGTCATCCATCCTTGCTGCCGCAGCATTCATTTGAGATTGCAGTTCAGTTATAGCATTTTTTATTTCATCTTGACTAGCTTTTATGTCTTTTATCTCAGTGGAGAGGGATTCTAATCTATTTTTGACCCCAGCAATTATTATTATGATGATGATTCTAAAATCTGATTCTGACATCTTGCTTGTATCTGTGTTGATTAAGTCCTTGGCTGTTGTTTCTTCCTGTTCTTTCATTTCAGGAAGAAAAGGAATTAAAANATAAAATGAAATGATGGTAGTAAAATAGAATTTATAATATTTACAAATAGGTAAAAAATTTAGTAGAAAAAATAAAAATATTTTTAATAAAAATTGAAAATAAAAATAATCTTACTTATTTTTCTGCTGAGATCTGTGGTTCAGGTTGTGCAGATTGTTGTGTTAATCCTGAACTCAGTTTTCTAGGTGTGCAGAATGGTTTAGTGTTGATCTGCCTGTATTTCATGTACATGAGATTGAAAAAAAGTCTTCCATTCTGTTCTGCCATCTTGAGTCTTCCTCAATTATCTATTTTAATCTTATTTTTTCAAGTTTTTATTAAACTACAGTTAGTTAACATACAGTACAATATGAGTTTCAGGTGTAGAATGTAGCAATTCATCACTTACATACAACACCCGTTGCTCATCACAAGTGCCCTCCTAAACACCCCTCACCTATTTAATTGCCTAGATAATTTGTTTATGCCTTCAATACACCAGAGAAAATTGTAGACAGCATACAATTCACAAAAGATTAAATACAAACTCACCTGTCAGAAAATATATACACTCACTCAAAAAACTTCATACTTTTATTCATAAAAGGTATGTGTAGTTTTCATTTTAAGTAATAGTACCTAGGCATTGAATTCTATATTTATGCCTGTGAAAATATTTGAGTTTACAAAACTAAGAATACTACAATACTCTTTATTTAAGACTGTTGATAGTGGAAAAGACTAAATCAACTCCTATAACCTAAACAGACAATATAAGAAATTACTATATTTGAGAAAACTCAATTTCATAAAAGTACAAACAAATCCATATAAAACTAGTTATCCTATTTTAACTTTCCATTAATATTTAAAACTGTATTGGAGTAATGCATTTATGGGAACACGAAGCAAGAGTGGCCATATTCTCCATATTGATATAGAGAAATTATCTCCTTAACAAAAATACTAAAAGTTACCTAGAAGAGTTTTATACAAAATAACACAGTACTGTAAATAATTATATCTAATTAATAAAAAGTCATGAAGGTTTTTTATTATGAAAATCAAATCTT
>NW_027527982.1:2949-6868 GCF_008692635.1 Crocuta crocuta
AAATCTTCCTTTAAAAAAGTTTTGTAATTAATAATTAAATCATGTAAATTTATAAACAGAAAATATTCTAAGCCCTTATATTAGCATCTTTCTTGTAATAAGTCCACATTAGTGATTTTTTTGTATAATAGTATCCATGCTTTGTTCTGATTCAGATTGCAGGCATCTTATTGAATCTTAGTGGTATAACTTATGTTGCATTTGCTTCGTTCTTTGTATCTAAATGTATGTGTGCACAAAACTGAGTTTGGTAGAAAAAGATATATATTTCACAAAGGAAAGTCTAGAATAAATAGAATAATTTTTAATTTATGTTTATTTCTTTTTGAGAGAGAGAGAGAAGGGGGAAGTGCAGAGAGAAAGAGAGATAGAATATCCAGAGCTGGCTCTGCACTGACAGGAGAGAGTCTAATGCAGGGCTCAAACTCAGGAACCATGAGATCATGACCTTAGCAGAAGTCAGATGCTTAACTGAGCCACCCAAGTGCCCCATAGAATACATAAAATATTTTGACTAAATAATCAACTTGTCTCCTATTATTGTGCTAACATTTCCCTGGCTTAAGTTTATGAACCCCTGAAGTTGTACAATTCTATGTTAATACCTGAAAGATAAAGNGGCATTTGCACATGCAACTAGAAAAACATAAACTCAGTTCATATTTTTGATATAGAAAAGTTCATAGTGAGGACTACAAAATTAGCATTTACAAACATATCTTAATAATTAAAGGTTTAATCTTATTTATTTACATAATTACACTTCCAAAAATTTATTTTTTTAATTCAGATATATTTTTAAAAATTAATGGAATAAAAGAGCACTTCCCATATACCAAAACAATATATAGTGTACTAGCTAAAAGTATTGAGTTTGGAGTCAGACAAACCTGAGTTCAAATCCCAGGTCTACTATTGACAAGTTTTGTCACCTTGACCCAGTTATTTTACATCCTATAACTACACCTCATGTGGAAAAATAAAGGAATAATTATAGTGTCAAATTCACAGAGAATAATATGATAAATGATTATGCACTTAGCACATTGCCTGGCACCTGTTAAGTACTCAGTAGAAATTAGCTGATGGTATTGTATTTGTTTGTATTATTTTTGTAATGATTGTTATTGTCATTACTATTATTATCCCCTTATTGGTGTTTTCCTTCAAAAGAACTTAAGAAAATGGCTAATTTTAAGTTATAGTTTTCAAAAAAATTATAGTTATGACTTTCATACAAATATAAAATTAACATGGGTCAAAGATTTTATGATTCATTAACTAATGAGGTAACTTATAAGGTATTAACATTGAATCTCTCAAAAATCTTTGAAGAAAATGCATATAGTCAATTAGGAGTACTGAAAAATATTAATAGACAAGAAAATAATTAGTATCCTATAGAGAGTAAAATGTAATCATTGGGGGTCATTTCTACATGGTGGAAATTAATTCTATATCAGGAAAATTACATTTATATTTTCATGTATAAGAATCACAAGAAAACTCAGTTTTCTAGAACCTAACACCTACAGAGTTATAAAATGGTCCTGTTAGTAGAAAGCCAATGCAAAGTTCATGTTCTATGAAATTGGGTTATCCTCATTTTTATGTCTGAGACAATTTTCCTGACACTGTTTTCAACAACTAAAACAGTGTTAGTCTAGTCATACCTTAGGAATCTCATTCAATAAATAATTGAATTATTAATACCTTAATTAATACCTTAAATAAAGGTAATCATTTAAACTTTTCTAAAATCATCACATAAATATGTTGGTTGATTCAGAGATTACCATTTCTATAATAATGATGAGAAAATTGAGGCAAAGAAGTCAAGCAAATCATTCCTAATTTCTGTCAGAGTAGGAATAAGTCTATAAGGAACTTTCTTTATTCCAGTCTCCATTTTGTTTCTACTAGGAAATATATATATATATATTCAAAGTGAGGAGAGATACAAAAACAGAAACAAAAAGGGAAAGATATGATGCTATTTAATTTGAAAGTGATACAGTGGTTAACTGTTACTTTAATAATTTCTCCTGTGTGTCTTTACAGATAGTAACCATAGTGCAAATTTTTTTTCTTCAAAAGATTCAACATTACCCCAATCCTTCATGTTAATCAAATAGTATCCAGATTAGCCAGATTTTTTAATATTATCATGAACTTATAGGAAAGTCAGGTTTAGAAGCAAATGTGTAAAGAAATCCTTCTGTGTGCCTTAGTTCCCCATTCATTTACGTGTGTACTCTATTAGTTGAGTGCAACATCAATTAACAATAGCATATATGTTGAAAATTTTTCTTAACTAAAGCATACAGTTATGGATTTTCTGGTTCTAGGTTTTATTATAGCATCAAAATTGAAGATGATATGTTACATAACACTCAGTAATATGTGTGGGACATGAAAGAAATTTTAATTATTGCTGATTTCAGATATTATTTACTGGATGTGAGACCAAGTTCAAATGTAACCTGAGATTAGATAATTAAGAATATAATTAAGGAGATGAAAACAGAAATAAAAGGGGTAATAAGTATAATAAGATTAGTAAAAGGTAATAAATAAAAATATCTTCTGTAAAATAAACCTTTTTCATTGAGTTTTGTACATAAGCCAATATAAAATCAGAGAATATTTCCATGTATAATTATATAAATTTTCTTCTATTGTTCATTCCTTTCATATTTTAGTATTATGCATTTTTTAAAGGCTTCAAGTATTAAGAAAGAATTCATGGAAAAGATTTTATTCTTTACTGAATTCTCTTTCATTTTGCTTACAGAAAAGGTTTGGAGGTTTGGAGATAAGAAGTTAACTTCAGAATAAAATGGAAAAAATCCTCCTGTGATAATAAGTAGGAATACTTATGAGGGGAAGGGGAAGATAGGATATCATCATTCTAACTACAAATAGTACTAAAACTATTTTACTACAGTCTACAAAACACAAAATAAAAAAATCATATTCAGATTTATTTGAAATTTGAGCTCTCACATGACAAGATCAGGCATCTCACATATAACTTTTGATAAACAAAGACTAAGAAAAAAACAAAAGCTCTCCAAATAGCATACTAAAAAAGAGAGGCGGCATTTTTTCAAATAATGTTAAGATGCTAATATGTGAAATTTCCTCACAGAGAATCTGAGTACTGATGAAAGAAATGCATAGTATTTTGGAAAGGAAATACATTTTTGATATGCTTTGAGTGATTTCCTGTGGCTGATTAGAATTATGTATTTATCTTCAATGCTTATTTGTAAAACNTTATATTGGATAAGTATACATTTTATTAATGCTTATTATTTTTAACAATATTGGACTTCCCCTTTCAATTGTCTTCCTTAACATCTTTAGGTATGATCCAAAAAATGATTCATGGTCAACTGTGGCACCTCTGAGTATTCCTCGAGATGCTGTTGCTGTCTGTGCCCTCGGAGACAAACTCTATGCAGTTGGAGGATATAATGGACATACTTACATGAACACTGTTGAGTCTTATGATGCACAGAAAGATGAATGGAAAGAGGTAATCTCATTGAAAGTATTTAAATTAGTACACTTCAGATTTTAATAAAAGTTTAAAAAATATATTTTAGAATTAATCCCATCGTTTTCTTTTCTAGGGTCTAACCAGAATATTTTAGTGAAATTTGCAGTATTTGCTTTATCTATGCTACAGAGAAATAATAGATCTATTTGTCATTAGCAGGATCCATCAATACTTATATTAAAGGGAACAGCACATTCTCTTGATTTTATGGATTCAATCCTTTCACATAATAGTGAATCAGAGTCAATAATTCAAAAGCTTTACTCTGGCTTTTTAATGTGTGTATTATAACGTGAGAACTCAAGAGCAATGTCCTTGTCTACAAATATCTGCTCCTTCTTATTTGCTGTTGTC
>NW_027527982.1:6923-8377 GCF_008692635.1 Crocuta crocuta
TTTCCAGGGGAAATATTTTTTCAGTTCCTTTTTTATAGAGATTGTATAAAATGCAAGAATTTTCATCTTAATCAGTCATTTAAGGAATTTAGTGCATCATGGAGCCCAGAAGTAACCCCCTCTCACGAGTGCTAGGCATCTAACAGAAGAAATTCTAAGGAGAGTACAAGAGGCCCTGAAGGTATATCTTGAGGATGTTAAAGTCAAACCTGATATTTTTGACATTTTTCTAGTGATAACTATGAATTTCTTCCAAAATATCCAATGGTGTTCTATCAATTAAATGATAGCTTAATAAAACATATTAGAGTATGATTAATTCTTCATCATTTCCACAAACAGACAAACATTGTATTTAGTATCTAATGTCATCTTTCTTTACACTGACTTTATGCTGCTTTGTAGTCTACATAGTAAGTTGGTTACTGTTGTAAATAAATATGTGTTAATATAATGATAGCTGATAATGGCTTTCTGTCTATTTCCTCCAACAATCTGATTCATTAAGACCCTCAGGAACATTCAAATTTGGCCATGTAGGTAGCTCCTTACTTTATCAATACTCAGGACCAGCTAGGAATGACAGAACAATTTTTTAGGAAACAAAGAGTTGTTAGATCAAATACAGTAATCAAAATGTTTGTATGAGCTTGTGGAATTTACTTTTCTGTAAGTTGTAGACCAAGTAGCTAAGAGATTTTGATTCTATTCCTGACTTTTCACTCATTGCGTGACTTTGGAAAGAGTGAAAGAGAACTAACAGATAATGGAATTATAACCATTATCTGCCAAGTTATTTTTATATGTTGTCTCACTTAATCCTAACAAAAACCTTGAAGGATGAGTATTATTAGCTGTAATTTATCAAATGAGAAAATCATCACCCCAAATCACCTGCTCCTCAAACTCAGATCTACATCATTTAAGTAATATTCTCTTTCCACCATACTGGACAGTTACCTGGGCTGCATTTTCCATCTTTATACCAGGGCAAGGTCGGACCAGAATAGTTAGAGACTTGTTCAACTAGTATTATCAACTAGTATTATTAGATAATGTTGTATTATCTATAGTATGCTGAGTACAGTGTTCATTAAAATAGTAATTTCTTTCCTTGATTTTGTTTTCTGTGTTAGGAAGTTCCTCTCAACATTGGAAGAGCTGGTGCAAGTGTTGTGGTGGTGAAGCTACCATAAAGCTATCTGTATCAATAGGACAGAAACTGGTCATTTCAAGAAATGGAATAGAAAGAAGAGAAGAAGAAGAAATATATTATTTCCTTCAATTAGTAATAAAACATGAACATTATTGTGTCATTTTAATATGTAGTTATAATTGTTATCATTTGAGAAGTCAAAGCAAGTTTTCAAACACGAATTACATATAGGTGTTAAGTATATGTGTTGTTGCAGCTGACAATGTAAATGGAAATCCAATAACCTAGGTTTAGCCGC
>NW_027527982.1:8588-8966 GCF_008692635.1 Crocuta crocuta
CGCCTTACTAAAATTTTTAAGGAAAATCAATAGTTGCCAAGGTATGAAAGGTTGAAAACACATTGGTAATTTTTAAGTTAAGAATATGAGAAGTTAAAAACATTTTTTTATTTCAAAAAGCAAAAAGTACCCTATTATCTGAAATATATAAAAAAAGAACATCTAAAACTTAAAATATGAAGTGTGGTTTTCAGTAAGGAATCATTCTCTTACTCAAAAATATTCCAAATGGATAAATTACACCTCACCTTTATAAACAAAAAAGCTTTTGCTAGGTTGAGGCCAAAAATTAACTCATTTACATAATTTGACATGCTGATCACAGTATATTAAAATTTTCAGACTTACTGTTTTAAAGTACCATGTTCCAAAGAACAC
>NW_027527982.1:8979-14318 GCF_008692635.1 Crocuta crocuta
GTACTATTTTCCAAAGCACACATATAGATTTAATATTCTTTAATATATTGTCTTATTAAATTACCAGTAAAATATTATAATTTCATACATGCAACCTATATAATAAAAGAGTGAATATGTATAGTATTGATACAAACTGTGATCTCAGCTTTAGAGTGTCAGGGCCTTGCGTATATAGAAAGTAGTATTCTCAAACATCTCCGTGAACTATGTAAACAAATATCATAAAGTTAAACAGGTTTTCAAAGCAAAACAACTTTTAAAGTGCAGTATAATTTAGATGTTCTACAATATTAACACATGGGAACACCCAAATGTTTTACATTCATGGTTAACTCTATAATTACCTTTTATGTATCAATGCATGGTTTCTGTTAATATTATATTCATCCAGAAAAAAATGTTAAGGACATGTACCACACCACAAAAAAACTTTTAAAAATAAAAAATAACAAAATAGTTAGTTGGGTAGTATTTTATCTTTAAATTCTTACTTCCATTCATCCCATTATAGACATATTTAAGATAAAATGCNGGAGCCTGTTTCAGAGTCTGTGACACCCTCTCTCTCTGACCCTCCCCTGCTCACGCTGTCTCTCTCTCTCTCTCCTAGAAATAAATAAAACATTTTTAAAAAATTGAATTTAAATAAAATCTATTTCCTCTGGTTATAGTGTGGCTTTAGATTATGTTAAGTGCATCTTAAATTTATTTTTTTATATTTATCATCCCAATAACTAAAATATTTAAATACAAAAATAAAGTTTCCCTCCTTTGTTTCTTATTGCTGCCACTGTCTTTAATTATAGAGGTATATAGACATCTTCAGTTCCAGGATTGTAGAGAAGGAGACATAGAGATAGTGTGTGTGTGTGTGTGTGTGTGTGTGTGTGTGTGTGTGTATACATACATACATACATACATATGCCCTAGGGCAGCTGTTGCACAGCTGTATTTGAGTATATGAAAATTGTAGTTAGGCCACTATGGATTAGATGGATTACCAAAGTCTAAGCAAATCTGAGTACTTAGAATGGAGAGCTACAGAAGCTCAAGGCACTATAACATAACTGTGCTTGCCTCAGTGAAACCTAGTTGGGAAAAGGAATTAAATGGGAAAGCCCTTTGTTACTATGGTGTAGTGTAGTAGAGATGACCTATCAGGCTGCTTTAAGCTAACAAGAATAAGAGACAGGGTTTGTTTATATATTCTCTCAACAAGTGGAAGGGCTAACACATTTTGGCACTGTACTCATATTGGAAAGACAATGTTAGTTCTTGATTTTTCTGTAATGACTATGACCTAGTGCAGGATCTCCCATTCTTCAGCCATGAGCCTGTATCATGATTACTTTCAAGACAACAGCTATCAGTTATCTTATCTGTATTTCCACAGGGTATGCAAGAACTTCTAAATACCTTCTATACCACACAGGAGCTTAAGGAGAGTAGGGCACTAAACTTGGCTCATTCCCTTGCTCAGATGTGGTTGCTGACCAATTTCAATATGGAGTGAACACTGAAAGGAAGTCTCTGCCTAGAGGCCCAAATAGAGTATGGAACAAAAACTCCTCTGATTTCAGATTTTCCCTTAAGCTCTCTAATAAGATTCCTACCCTGAAAACTTAGTCCAGAAAGAAAAAAGACCATAAAAGACATGTTTTATCACCTGCTGTCATTCTACCTCTTTCTCTTAACACAGCCATCTGAGGTAGAGGGACAGGTTTTCCGTTTACTTTTACTTTTTTGTAATGGACATCTTTTAAATCATAGCCCTCTTGCTGGAAACACTAAACCCCAATCTGAATGATGGAAAGATCATGAATAAATGTTAAAAGGTAAAATTATGTTACTATCTTCAAAAATAGTATCCCAGTGTCAATTTATTAAGAATCTACTGTGTTGGGGGTCCTGGATGGCTCAATCTGTTAAACATTCAACTCTTGATTTCAGCTCAGATCATGATATTATGGTTGTGAGATTGAGCCCCACATTGGGCTCCCTGCTGGGTGTGGAGCCTGCTTAAGATTCTGTCTCTCCTTTTCCCTCTGCCCCTTCCCCTCTCATATGTGAATGTATACTTTTCTCTAAAAAAAAAAAAAGAATTTGTCTTAGACTGGTGGTATATATATAAGTTAGGGCTAAGTTTATGAAATATCTAACAAATTCAGGTCTATATAATTTTGATTATATTCCAAGTAACGAAGAATCAGATTTTGGTTGCCTCTCCTCTACAAACACCAGCTGAATTTGCCTAATTCAAATTTCANTGCCCTGCTCTCTCTCTCTCTCTCTTTCTCTCAAAACTAAATAAAACATTAAAAAAAGTAAAAGAAAGAAAGAAAGAAAGAAAGAAAGAAAGAAAGAAAGAAAGAAAGAAAGAAAGAAAGAAAGAAAGAAATGCAGTATCTGAGTGATTAAATTCTCCTATCTGGATCATACTAATTAGACCTTACCAGAATTGGAACACATAGAGGTTCTGGCCATCAGAGAACAACCAGTCTTATTTAAAAATATGCCTGAAATGACAACATCATAAAGAGATCTTTGAGAAAAGTGATGTCATCAAAATGGTGGCATAAGATTTCTATGGCTTGTTCTTCTTCCCAACCCCAACATCAATTGGAACAACTATTCTTACTTGAAAATATCTTCACAAGAGCAAAGATTCCAAATGAGTAATAACAGCACCTGGGTAAAGCACAGAAATAAGAATGGACACACTGAGGAGTGTATGAAACTACATTCACACAACTTCATGAGCCTTCACCCAAGCACTGGCGTTCCACCATGGACAGAGACATCTTCCCCATGGGTCAAGGAGAATAAAGTGAGTACCCAGTTTTAGCAAGGACACACGGTGGACACACTCTAGGACCAGGCCAACTTCCGCAGCTCTCAGTGGTTCCTTGCAGGTTCCTACGCAAGGAACACACAAGCCCCCCACTTACCCTGACACTTGTTGACTCCAGTAGCTGCAGGAAGTTCCACTAGCCCCAGATGGTGTCCTTGGCACCAAGCCTCCAGTGGGCTCCAGTGAACCAAGACCCCAGCTCACACCAGTGCCTGACTACTCTGGTAGACTCAGGCATCTTATACAGCCACAGGCAGCTTTCACAGAAGGACTTCTAGTTGGATTCCACAAACTGAGGCTCTGCTCACCTCACTTGCTAACTTCAACATCCCCAGGAGGATCCTTTGGCACCAGGCTCCCTGAAGGCTCCCAAGAACACAGACCCTCAATCTCACCTTAGTGCCTACTGGCTCTGGTGGCCCCAAATGGTGTCCTTGGCACAAAGTTCTGGGGCTCCTGGGTGGCTCAGTTGTTTAAGCATCTGACTTCAGCTCAGGTCATTATCTCACAGTTTGTGGGTTCAAGCCCTGCATCAGGCTCCGTACTGAATGTTTGCTCAGAGCCTGGAGCCTGTTTCAGATTCTGTGCCTCCTTCTTTCTCTGCCCTTCTCTGCTCATGCTCTGTCTCTCTCTGAATCTCAAAAATAAATAAATGTAAAAAAATAAAATAAAAATACAAAATTCTTGGTTAACTCCCATGAAGCCAGTCCTAGGATCACTCAGCACTTGCCTATTCCAGTTTCCCAAAGCAGTTTCCATGACAAGGCTTCTAGTAGGCTACCACAAACCTAGGCTTCTGGCTCACCCAGATGCTTGCCTACTGCAACAGCCACAAGCATTTTGCATGACTCTAGGTGGTTTACACTGCCGAGCTCAAAGCAGGCTCTTCGTAACCCAGGCCCCTGATGCACCCACGTGGCTGACAAATCTGGTGGTTCTTGATGGCTCATGTGACACCCAGGCTCCCAGTGGACTCCCAGGAACCCAAGTTCCCAGCTCAAACTTACACCTGCTCTAGTGGCCCAAGATGTGTCTTTGGCACCAGGAACCAGGTGGAACGCTATGAATCCAGACCCCCATCTCACCCCAGCACCTGCCAGCTCAGGTGAACTCAGGTGGCTCCTGCTGCACCAGGTGGTCTCTTCGATACCTGGATCTCAGCAAGACCACACAAATCTAGCCCTCCAGATCATTCTGACACCTGATGACTCAAGTACCTCCATGTAACTCCCACAGACCCAAGTGGATTCCATATATATAGCACCAGGCTTCCAACAGGACACCCATGAAGTCAAGCCCTCATTCACACTGGTGCCTGTCAGCTTCAGCAACCCCAGGCAGCTCCTTGATTCCAGGTGAGTTCCTCAGCTTTAGGTTCTCAGATGGCACTTGAAAACTCAAGGTTCAGGCCCATGAGGACTTGGCAAGCTCCAGTATTCCCAAGTGATCAGTGGCCACAAGTGATTCTGCACTCCCACTAGCTTCCTCAGTTCCAGGCTCCTAGAACACTTCCATGAATGGAGGCCCCCACTGAACTCTGTTGCCAGCTGGTTTCCTTGATTCTAGGTAGCTCCAGTGGCCACAGGATCCTGGCCCACCATGGTATCTGCTGGATCCCTGACATCAGTTTCCTTATGGGCTCCCATGAACACAGGCTCCCAGCTTACTCTGGCGCCAGCAGGCTCCTGTGGCCTTGGGCAGCTCCTATGGTAATAGGCTCCCAACAGGCTCCAGCAGGTTCCCAGAACATTTTAGTACTGGCTAACTCTTGCTGCCCTGGATCACTCCTGTAGCTTCAGGCCTGCAACCCAGGCCCTGTGGGGCATCTCTAAACCCAGAGGCTTAGCAGAGCTCAGTACCAAAATGACAACCCTATACCAAGTTTTCAATCAACCCAAACACCAAGGAACCCAAGGTTTCCAGCAAGGTTAGTTTGAGATACTTTTTCAGATATATTATTTTCTATTCTGTAAGTTATCTTTTAGTTTTGTTGATTATTTCCTTCTCTGTGCAAAAGTTTTTATTTTGATGAAGTCCCAATAGTTTATCTTTGATTTTATTTCCTTTACTGTGGGTGACATATCTAGAAAGAATTTGCTATGACACTTGTCAAAGCAGTTACTGCTTGTGTTCCTCTCTAGAGTTTTTATTGTTTCAGGTCTCAAATTTAGGTCTTCATTCCATTTTGAATTTATTTTTGTGTTTGGTATAAGAGGCACATGTGATTCATGTGATTCAACACTTCCATACAAAACCCAGTGCTCATCACAAAAGTGTACTCCTTAATCCCCATCACCTACTTAACTCATCCCCTCTCTAACTTCCCTGGTGGTAACAAACAATTTGTTCTCTAAAGTTAAGAGTCTGTTTCATGGTTTGCCTCTCTCCCTGTCTCTCTGTCTCTCTGTCTCTCTCTCTGTTTCTCTCTCTCTCTCTCTCTCATTTTTTCTGTTTTTTTTTTTTTCTTTTCTGATCGGCTGATCGG
>NW_027527982.1:14330-26787 GCF_008692635.1 Crocuta crocuta
TCTGATCGGATGATATGTCATTAGATTTAAGTGGAATATTAGAGTCCTTTGTGATTATTGCATTATAATCAGTTAGTTCCCTTGTTACTAATTGTTTTATATATTTGGGTGCTTCATGTTGGGTCCATGCATATTTACAATTGTTATATCTTCTTGTTGGATTGTCTTCTTTATTATGATATCGTACCCTCCTTTATATCTTGTTACAGTCTTGGTTTTAAAGTCCAGTTTCTAAGACATCAGTATTGCTAATTTAGTTTTATTTTGACACATGTGTGAGATAAATGCTGTCCCACCCTCTCACTTTCAATCTATAGGTGTTTTAGGTCTAAAATGAGTCTCTTGTAGGCAGCACATAGATGGTTATTTTTTAAATCCATTATGACCCTCTATGTCT
Organism: Crocuta crocuta; assembly: GCF_008692635.1. Taxonomy (NCBI): domain Eukaryota; kingdom Metazoa; phylum Chordata; class Mammalia; order Carnivora; family Hyaenidae; genus Crocuta; species Crocuta crocuta. The sequence goes on from NW_027527982.1 coordinate 14,728, forward strand.
TCTGATTAGAGCATTTAGTCCATTTACATTCAGAGTAATTATTGATAGATATGTATTTATTGCCATTTTATTACTCATTTTGTCATTGTTTCTGGGAATTTTCTCTGATCCTTTCTTGTGTTTGTCATGTTGGGTCTCTCCTTTGCACTCAAAGAGTTCCCTTTAATGTTTCTTGCAGGGCTGGTTTAGTGGTGATGAACTCTAATAGTTTTCATTTAGGAAACTATCTCTCCCTTTATTCTGAATGATAGACTTGCTGGATAAAGTATTCTTGGCTGCAGATATTTACCATACAACATATTGAATAGATATGAGACTCCCTTCCAGTTTGCCTAGTTTCTGTTGAGAAATCTCCAGCAAGCCTTACGAGATTTCCATTGTAAGTTAAGGACTTGCTGCTTTTAAGATTTGCAAAATATATTTTGCAAATGTAATTACAATATGTCTTGGTGTTGGCCTGTTTTTGTTGATTTTGATGGGAGTTCTCTATGCCTTTTGGAACTACATGTTTGTTTCCTTCCCCAGATTAAGGAAGTTTTCATCTATTATTTCTTCAAATAAATTTTTGTCTCTCTCTCTTCTGTGATTCCCATAAGACAAATGATGCATGGGTGGTTCAGTGGTAGAATTATTGCTTGCCATTATACAAATGGTATTATGTTAAGGAGTTACTGAGTTCCCTAAGTCTGTACTCATGTTGTCGAATTCTTTCTGTCATTTGTTCAGCTTCATTGCTCTCCATTATTTTGTCTTCTAGGTCACTAATTTATTCCCCTGCTTCTTCCAGGCTGCTATCCATTGAATCAAGCCTGTTTCCAATTTTGATTATTACAAAATTACAATTTTGATTATTCATCTCTGTTTGATTCATTTCGTTGTTGTTGTTGTCTCATGTCTGTTTTTATATTTTATGTATGTATTTATTTATTTTAATTTAAATTCAAGTCAGTTAATGTACAGCGTAGTATTGGTTGCAAGAGTAGAACCCAGTAATTCACCACTCACACATAACACCCAGTGCTCATCCCAGCAAGTGTCCTTCTTAGTGTCCATCACCAATTTAGTCCATTCCCCCACACACCTCCCCTCTAGCAATCCTCATTTTTTTTCTCTGCATCTAAGAGTACCTTATGGTTTGCCTCAGTCTCTGTTTTTATCTTATTTTTCCCTCCCTTCCCCTATGTTCATCTATTTTATATCTTAAATTCCACATATCAGTGAAATCGTATGATATCTGTCTTTCTTTCACTGTCATTTCACTTAGCATAATACCCTCTGGTATTCACGTTTTTGCAAATGGCAAGATTTCATTCTTGTTTTATATAGCCAAAATAAAAACAATGAGATACCACCTCACATCTGTCAGAATGGCTAAAATTAACAACTCTGGAAACAACAGATGTTGGCAAGAATGTGGAAGAGAAACCCTTTTATACTGTTGGTTGGAATGCAAACGGGCGCAGCCACTCTGGAAAACAGTATGGAGGCTTCTCAAAAAATAAAAATGGAACAACACTATGACCCAGTAATTTCACTACTAGGAATTTATCCAAAGGATACAGTAATGTTGATTTAAAGGGTACATGCACCCTAGTGTTTATAGGATCACTATTAACAATTGCCAAATTGTTTGGGAAAGAGCCCAAATTCATCGACTGATGAATGGATAAAGAAGTTGTGACTGATTCTTCTTAAACTCTTTTATCTCTGTGGTAATGGTTTCCATGACGTCTTCTCCTCTTTTCTTGAGCCCAGAAAGTATTCTTGTCATTGTTCTTTTATGTTCCATTAGGCATAATACTTATATCTGTTTCATTTAGATCCCTGGCCACTGCCTTATCTTCTTTTTTGTGGGATAAATTCCTTGATCTTGTAGTTTTTTTTTTTCCTTTCAGTCTCTACCTTCTCTTCTATGTTAGAAAATCAAGTTATGTCCCATGCTCCTGAAAGTAATGGCCTAAAGAGAAGGGGCCATGTGGTGTCCAGGGTCTAGTGCATCAGAGAATGTCTCTGATGTGTGCTGTGTGCACTTTGCTCTTGTGTTTTGGCTGTTCTATCTTTTAGTCTAGTCATCTGCAGAGGGTGGGCAGTGTTTGGTCCCTTGTCTGAATGTGGTGAATTTTAACTGGGTGTGCTCTGGTAGCTTGTGAAATAAGACTTGATACCACTTCCACAGAATGAGGCCCTGTAGAACTCTCTGTTTGGGAGATGTGGTATACACATGGGTTTGTGCTGGTTTTCTGAGGGAGGGGTTCACCTTGCTGGGACCAAGGCAAATTGGATTAAGAGCATTCCTTCCAGAGCTCATGAGGGTGAGGATTAGGGTAAGCAAGTTAGGCAGCCAGTGTTGGAGCTGTGCTCCTTCCTTCCAGAAGCTTTATGCTTATGCTGAGTGGCAGGGGAGGGAATGGGACAAACCAGGTCCTTTGTTTCCAGAGGAGCATCTCATGAAATCTGACTCTCAGTGATATGCTCCTGAGAAGAATGAATAATCTCCTCACTGTGTGTCCCAGGTGTTCTTCAGATAGCTATTTCCACACAGTCTGCCCTCTGGTTGTTGGCATGCATTCTCTCCAGGAGGAGGACAGTGCACTCTAGATTCTGTTCCATCCATGTCCACTGACATTTAAAACTCCAGGCTTTAAGTCTAGCTGGTTGCCATAACTAAAGAAATTTAGCCACTCTCATTTTCCAAGCCAGTTGCTTTTGGAAAATATTCACTTTATACATTATCATTTGTGCTTCTCTCTCGCCCTTTTCTGAGACCATGGCTCCCTCTCCTATGCAGTACCCATGATCCATTTCTCTCCTAAACCATGTCTCCACTATTCCTATCTTCTTGGATGTGGCCTCTTTTATGCCTTTAGTTGTGTATTTTGTTTTAAGTTTTCAAGCTGATTTCTGGGGTATTTAGGATTATTTGTTAGTTGTCTCGTGGTTTTCATGGGACGAGACGAAACTAGGGACCTCCTACTTCATCACTATATTTAAAACCCTCTGTCGATCTCATTCTTTTTTTATAGCTGAATAATATTTTGAATTATTCTGTTTTATGTCTTTTATTAAGCTTGATTACTTTCCATTATTCTTGCTTCTAAGTTACACATTTGTCCCTCTGCTTGCTCCATTCTGCCATTCTTTCCATCGAGCATATTTATCATTTCATTCATTGAGCTCTTTATCCATGTTATGTTATTCTTTAACACTGTTTTAAGACTCACCCATGTCCTCTCCTCTTTTCTCAAGTCCAGTCAGTTTCTTATGATCATTCTTTTAAATCATCTATCAGTTACGTTGCTTATATCTGTTGTGCTTATATCTCTGGCCTTGATCTTTTCCTGATTTTTATTTGTGATAAAACTCTTTCTCCTCATTTTGTCTGACTCTTTGTGTCTGTTTATATGTTAATAAAGTAATATGTGTCTCTTTTCTTGGAAGTAGCAACTTTATGGAAAGAGGACCTGGAGTACTCTGCAGTGCAGTATCTCCTGTTCTCCAGAATCTGGTACTTCAGCAGAGTATTCTATGTTTATTTTTTATGCCTTGCTGTTGTGTCTGAGTCACTTTTCCTTTCAGTGTTCTTGTCTTCACTCTCTCTCTGCTTTTTGTGAGTTGTGCTTGCTACCTGTGGTGTTAGTGGGGCCCATGCAGCCTAGCTCTGAAGGGGCATTCTTGCATTGAAAGTTGGAAGCAGAGCAGTGGTCTTAGCAAAATTTCTGCTGAGCCAGTAGTCCTTTTCCAGGTTCCTAAAATGCTGCGGCTGCTGGGGTTGTGTACTGGGTCAGCCAGTGTTGCAAAAGTGGGAGTGGCTCAGAGTGATGGCTGAGTGCAGCATCCAGAGAGACCTGGGTGTTGCACAGAGGCTGTATACAGTTCCTGAGAGCAGCTGTGCACCTGGTGTCTGGATGGGGCACAGATGGCTTTAATAAAGTTTACCTTGAGCCCAGGGCCAAGGCTAACAGACTTGTAGTGGGCAAGCCCTTAGGAGAATTCGTAGGCATGGTACACTGCTAGAAAGTTAGGTAGAAATTGTCTGTGGAACCCTGACTTCCAAAATGGTACTGTGTTTATGCTGGGGCATGGGGGAAGAAAATGATGCTAAGAACTTCCTCATTTTCATAGAAATGCCTAAAAGTACTCTAAAATCAACATGAACAGCTCTGTCACCGTTTTGACCCCAGCAAAACTGTTGTTTTTACATTGCATCTCTGCACAGAATTCTGTCTCTTTAGGGACAGCAGCCCAGGTATCACTTGCACTACTGGCTCACACAGTGCTGTGTCAGCTGACATTTAAACCTCTAAGATCCATGTAATACTGATTATACAAAATCATGGAATTCAACCCTTTTGGTTTTCATACCCAGACTTTATGGGGATTAAACTTCCCTGTGTGAGTTCCCTGGTATGAGGACAAGTATCACTACCCTCGTTGTACATGCAGCTTCCTCCCTTATGGAGCCTCCCTCTGCCTTTCTGATGTTCCTAAGTTTTAAGATGCAGCTTCTTCTCTGTATTTAGTTGTGGAGTTTATTCTTTCAGCCTTGAGATTGTTCTCTATTTTAGTGACATGGATGTGGATGATATCTAGTTGTAAACATGGGACAGAATGAATTGAGATTCCTTTTATTCTGCCATGTACCCAAGCTCCTCTTGCTGATACCATACATTTAAATAAGATTTTATACTTATCCTTATAAATACATTTCAACAAATAGAAAAAAGAAGGAAAGCTTCCACATTCATTCTATGAAGCCAACATTACCCTGATTCCAAAAGTAGGAAAAGTTTTATAAAGACTTTCATAAAAAAGACTTATAGGCCAATAACTCTAATGAATACAGATGCAAAAATCCTCAAAAAACAAGCAAACCAAATCCAACAATATATTTTTAAAAATCATTCACCAATATCAAGTGGGATTTATTATTAGGATTTATTACCACTCAGTATTCACAAATCTATCACTGTGATTCATTGCATCAATAAGGAAAATGATAAAAATTATATGATCTTTTCAATAGATGCAGAAAAAACACTGACAAAGCAAATTATTAATTCAGAATAAAACTCCTCAAAAAAGTAGGTTTAGAGTGAACATACTTCAATATAATAAAGGTTATATGTGAAAAGCCCACAGCTAACATCATCCTTAATGGGGAAAAACTGAAACATTTTCCCCTATGATCAGGAAAAAGCAAGGATTTCCACTCTCATCACTTTTATTAAACATAGTACTGCAAATCTTAGCCACAGCTGTCAGACAACACAAAGAAATAAAAGTCATCCAAACCGGTAAGGATGAAGCAAAGTTTCAGCCTTTGTGGATGACATCGTCCTATATATAGAAAACTTGAAAAGAAGCTCTAAAAAAAACCTGGTAGAAATGATAAACAAACAGTAAAATTGTGGCATACAAAATAAGTGTATAAAAATCTGTTGCAGAAATGCATAGAATGTATATAAATATACATCAGTAACAAAGCAACAGATAGAGATATTAAAACGGTCTTATATAAAATTGCTCCAAAATAATAAACATAGAAAAAATTTAACCAAAAAGGCAAAGATCTATAACTTAGAAAATTATAAAACACTGCCAAAAGAAATTGAAGATGACACAAAGAAATAGAATGACATTTCATGCTCACGGACTGGAAGAACAAATATTATTAAAATGTAAGCAGGTTTACGGGAAAGAGGGCGGAGATGTAGGGAGCTCTGTGCATTTTACTCACACCCATGTCTCAAACAGAGAAGGCCTGAAGTCATAGGACACTGAACCACAGGAGTTTGGGAAGAGAAAGAGACAGAGTACACTGGGAAGGCAACGTCATAAGTGCGTGAGTGCGAACTGGAGAAGATAAAAGCGGGGCCCTGGAACAGAGACATGGAGGGAGGAGAGGAATTCCCCCTCGTGGGAAGCCAAGATGAGTCAAGGGGAAAATAAAGAGTGGCTGAAACTGCTCATGGAACTGTCCCTGGAGAAGAGAAAAACCTTGGCTTGGAAAGAGACTGTTTTTAGTACAAGCTGGGGTGCTGACTTTGAACTGGGTGCTCCGGTCCCAATGGCACCAGAAAAAACTGCTCTGCTGCACTCCCGGCACCATCCCCAGTGGCGTGGAGGTGGCGGGACCGAGGCTGTGCCACCGTTTCCCCAACTTGACCCCTGGGACAGGGGAAGCAGAGACCTGCAGGAACGTATATTGGGCGGTATCAATAAAGTGTGCAGACTGGGACCTGGAAACTAGGCGGGGCTTGGGACATAGAAAACAGCCCACCTTGGCTATGCCCGCTGCACAGGGAGATCAGACCCAAAACATTGATTTACAACGCCTGGTTCAATAAAGGACTGGGGCACCACAATTTTTCTCCCCACAACCACCAAGGCAGGGCCTCAGGGAGCGGCCTGTGGGTTGCAGTGGAGACTAAGAGACTAAGACCTGCTTACACCAAACCACGCCCATCCCTGATAAAGAGCTGTTTTCTTTTCTTTGCTGTTGTTTTTTGTTTGTTTGTTTGTTTTGTTTTTTACCGAACCCCGGGGCAAGACCAACATGGATGCACTGCTGTGATTAATATTAGATCGAGATCAATTCTTTCTATTGAGATATATTCTCCCTTGTCTCATTCATAACCCTCTACTCTGCTGGATGGGGTCTCTGGTCACTGGTTTGCTAAAACAGTCACATTTAATCCATTCGCCAGATGTACATTCTACACCTCCACTGCTACCTTTTTATCTCTCTCTCTCTGGAGTAATCAGACTATATCGTTTCTCTGAGTAATATTATCTTGGCTTCTTTCTCCTCTCCTCTAACCATATTCTCCTCTTTCTCCCTCTGAATCAAGCCTCTTAGCCTCTCTGCCTAGTCATTTCATTTCCAATTTTGCTTCCTCTCCGCCGTATCATTCTCTCTTTGTATATGCTCACTCATCAGCACTGCATAAACCCGGCTCTTTATTTGTAGCTGGGAATTCTGGTTTTATGCTTTTAGACTGTCCCTTGGTTGTTTTTTTTTTAATGTCTCTTTTCTTTTTTCTTATTTTTTAAAATTTCATTTATTTTTATTTTTATTATTTGTCTTCCCTCCTTTCTCTTTTTACGTCTCTTCCTTTTTTTCTTTTTCACTTTCGGTTGGCGTGTTTCTTGGATTTGTCTTTGTGTTTGTGTGCATTTGTTCCCTGTGTGTTTGTCTGTTTTCTTTGCCAGGGCTACCTCAAGAAACTAGCCAAAGTACACAGAGTGGAGAGTCCCAAATACAACTAGGAATAGGAAAATAAAGTAAACAAAGTCTCAACAAGAGAGACCAAGAGACATCATTCAAAGAACACTTCCTGAATGGACAGGCCTGGGAGAGTCAAAGAGCTTTCTTTAATACAGCAGTACTCGCAGGTGCAGAGCTCATAACAAGCTTTTAAAACTAACAAGAGATAGAAAGCTAACCAAAATGATGAAACCGAGGAACTCTCCTCCAAAGAAATTCCAGGAAGAAATGACAGCTAAAGAACTGTTCAAAACAGATATAAGCAACATAACTGAACAAGAATTTAGAACAAGAGTCATAAAATTAATGGCTGGGCTTGAAAAAGGCATGGAGGACATCAGAGAAACTATTGCTACAAAGACTATGGAGCTTAAAAATAGTTGTGATGAATTAAAAAAAACGCTATAAATGAGATGCATAATAAAATGGAGGCATTCAAAGCATGGATTGAAGAGGCAGAAAGGAGAATAGGTGAATTAGAAAGCACAATTATAAAAAGAGGAAGCTGAGAAAAAGAGAGGTAAACTGATGCAGGAGCATGAAAGGAGACTTTGAGAGCTGAGTGATACAATCAAAAGGAACAATATCCATATCATAGGAATTGCAGAAGAGGAAGAGAGAGGGAAAGACACTGAAGAAGTCTTTGAACAAATTATAGTAGAGAACTTCCCCAATCTGGTGAAGGAAACAGACATTGAAATACAAGACACACAGGGAATTCCCCTCAGATGTAATTTGAATCGATCTTCTGCATGACATATCATAGTGAAACAGACAAAATATAAGGACAAAGAGAGAATTCTGAAAGCAGCTATGGAGAAAAGGGTCCTAACATACGAAGGGAAACCTATCAGAGTGGTGACAGGCTTATCTACTGAAACTTGACAGGCCAGAAAGGAATCGTAGGAAATCTTCAATGTGATGAACAGAAAAAATGTGCAGCCAAGAATACTCTATCCAACAAGCCTATCATTGAGAATCGAAGTAGAGATAAAAGTCTTTCCAAATAAACAAAAATTGAAAGAATTCATCACCACTAAATCAGCCCTACAAGAAATCCTGAGGGGGACTTTATGAGGTCAATGTTGAAAGGAACACAAGGTAGCAGAACCATGGGCCTGATGGCTTCCTTAGGGAATGTTACCAGACATTTAAATCAAGAGATAATACCCATTATTTACAGGCTATTTCAAAAAAAGAATTAGAAGGAAAACATCCGGACTCATTCCACAAAGCCAGCATCACTTTGATTCCCAAGCCAGACAGAGACCCAGCAGAAAAAGAAAACTACAGGCCAATATTCTTGATAAACACGGATGCAGAAATTGTGAACAAAATACTTGCAAATCGAATCCAACAGCAGGTAAAAAGAATTATCCACCATGATCAAGTGGGATTCATTCATGGATTACAGGTCTGGATAAATATTCAAAAATCAATCAATGTGATACATCACATTAACAAAGGAAAAGATAAAAAAAAACATATAATCTTGTCAATAGATGCTGAAAAAGTATTTGACAAAATACAGCATCCCTTCTTAATAAAGACCTTCAAGAAAATCGGGATAGAAGGAACTTACTTAAACACCATAAAAACCATCTATGAGAAGCCCTCAGCTAACATCATCCTCAATGGGGAAAAACTGAGAGCTTTCCCCCTGAGATCAGGAACACAACAGGGATATCCACTCTCACCACTATTGTTTAACATAGTGCTAGAAGTCCCAGAATAAACAATCAGAGAACAAAAGGAAATGAAAGGCATCAGAATTGGCAAAGAAGAAGTGAAACTGTCACTTTTCTCAGATGACATGATGCTCTACAAAGAAAACCTGACAGACTCCATCAGAGGCCTATTAAAACTGATCCAAGGATTCAGCAAAGATGCAGTGTACAAAATCAATACACAGAAATCAGTTGCATTTTTATACACCAATAATGAAGCAACAAAAAGAGAAATCAAGAAACTGATCCCATTCACAATTGCACCAAAAAAACCCATAAAATACCTAGGAATAAACCTAACCAAAGATAGAGGAGATCTGTATGATAAAAACTATAGAAAACTTATGAAGGAAATTGAAGACACAAAGAAATGGAAAAACATTCTATGTGCATGGATCAGAAGAATACATAGTGTTAAAATGTCATTAATACTCTTAGCAGTCTATACATTCAATGCAATCCCAATCAAATTTGCACCAGTATTCTTCTCAAAACTAGAACAAACTATCCTAAAATTTGTATGGAACCACAAACGATCCCGAATAGTGAAAGTAAAATTGAGGAAGAAAACCAAAACGGGAGGCATCACCATCCCAGACTTTAGCATCTAGTACAAAGTTGTAATCAGCCAAACAATATGGTGCTGGCACAAAAACACATAGACTACTGGAATAGAAGAGAACTCAGAATTGGACTCACAAATGTATGGCCAAGTAATCTTTGACAAAGCGGGAAGGAGTATCCAATGGAAAAAAGACAGCCTCTTTAACAGATGGTTCAGGGAAATCTGGACAACAACATGCAGAAGAATGAAACTAGATCATTTTCTCACACCATACACAAAAATAATCTCAAAATGGATAAAGGACCTGAATGTGAGACTGGAAACCATCAAAACCCTAGAGGAGAAAGCAGAAAACAACCTCCTTGATCTCAACCGCAGCAATTTTTTGACACATCTTCAAAGACAAGGAAATCAAGAGCAAAAATGAACTACTGGGACCTCATCAAGAAAAAAAGCTTCTGCACGGCNGCTCCTCAAAAAATTAACACTAAAACTCCCCTATGACCCAGCAATAGCACTGCTAGGAATTTACCCAAGGGATACAGGAGTCCTGATGCATAAGGGCATATGTACCCCAATGTTTATAGCAGCACTCTCAACAATTGCCAAAACATGGAAAGAGCCTAAGTGTCCATCAACTGACAAATGATCAAGAAGATGTGATTTATCTATACAATGGAATACTACATGGCAATGAGAAAGAATGCAATCTGGCCATTTGTAGCAACATGGATGGAACTTGAGGGTGTTATGCTGAGAGAAATAAGTCAGGCAGAAAAGGACAGATACCATATGTTTGCATATATAGGTGGATTAGGGAGAACTTAATGACGGACAATGGGGGAGCAGAAGGGGAAATATAGTTGGGGAGAAGGAGGGAGGCAAACCATTAGAGACTCTTGAGTGTTGAGAACAAGCTGAGGGCTGATGGTGGTTGGGAACTGGGGAGGAGGTGATGGGCATGAGGGAGGGCTCTCGTTGGAATGAACACTGGGTGTTTTATTGAAACCAACTCGACAATAAACTATTTATGAAAAATTAATAATTAAAATGTATATACTACCGAAAGCAATCTACAAGTTTAATTCAATTCTTATCAAAACACCAACAAGATTTTTCACAGTTCTAGTTAGAACCAGCAATCCAAAAGTGTATGGAACTACAAAAGACCCCAAAAACCCAACATGATCTTCACAAAGAAAAAGAAAGCTGGAAGCATCACAATTCTTGTCTTCAAATTATATTACAAATCTGTAGTAATAAAAATAGTGTGGTATTAACAAAAAATACACAAAGAGGACTATGGAACGGTATAGAAAATCCCAGAGATGAATCCACAAAAATATGGTCCGTTAGTCTTTGACAAAGCAGAAAAGAACAATCAATTGGAAAAGGACAGTCTCTTCAACAATTTGTGCTGGGAAAACTGGAGAGCCACATGGAAAAGAAGGAATTTGGACCACTTTCTTACACCATATGCAAAATTAAATTCAAAATGAATGAAAGACTGAAATATGAGACCTGGAACCTTAAAAATCCTAGAAGAGCTCAAAGACAGTAACCTTTTTCACATTGGCCATAGTAACTTTTTCCTAGAAATACCTCCTGAGGCAAGAGAAACAAAAGCAAAAATAAACTATTGGGACTTCAACAAAATTAAAAGTTTCTGCACAGTGAAAACAACAATCAATAAAACTGTAAGGTAACTAATGGAATGGGAGAAGATATTTGCAAATGACATGTCTGATAACTGTTAATATCCTAAATATAGAAAGGACTTATAAAACTTAACACCCAAAAAACAAATAATCCAATTAAAATATAGGTAGAAGACATGGACATTTTTCCAAAGAAAGCATATAAGTAACCAAAAGATACAGGAAAACATGTTCACCATCACTTACCTTCAGGGAAATGCAAATCAAAACTACAATGACATATCTCATGCCTGTCTGACTGGCTAAAATCAACCACACAAGAAACAACAGGTGTTGGCTAAGATGTGTAGGAAAAAGAGAAACTCATACACTGTTACTGGGAATGCAAAGTGGTGCTTAGAAAACAGTATGGAGTTTCCTGAGACTGTTAACAATAGTACTACCCTAGGGTGCCTGGCTGGCTCAGTCAGAAAAGCATGCCCCTCTTGATCTCAGTTCATGATTTCAAGCCCCACATTCAGTATAGAGATTACCTAAGAGTAAAATCTTAAAAAAATAAAATTAGTACTACCCTGCGATCCAGCAACCATGGTACTGGGTAAATACCCAAAAAAATACGAAAACAACAATTCAAAGGGATACATGTCTTCTATGTTTATTGTAGCATTGTTAACAGTATCCAACATTTTGAAGCAGCCCATGTGTTAATAAATTGATGAATGGATAAAAAAGAAGTGGTTATATATGTATAATCTCTATATATATAATATTATTCAACTATGAAAAAGAATAAAATCTTGACATTTGCAATAACATGGATGGAGCTAGAGAGTACTATGCTTG
>NW_027527982.1:26822-35527 GCF_008692635.1 Crocuta crocuta
TATGCTTGCCAGTTCCTTTGTTCCAAGAGTGTTCTCTCATTGAATACTGCCTCCCTGGGACACAGTCTGAGATAAGCAAGTAACCTCTCCAATGTTCTTTACAAATGGTTGTTCCCATGCTATATATATGTGGGCTGTTTTCCTGAGGTGTTTTCAAGAACAACAAAATGCCCTCCAGTTTCTATTTGAGCCACACCTGCTGACCTTTAGAATTACAGGCTTTAAGCTCTGCTTGTTGGCAGAATTCGTGAAATTCAGCCCCTCTTGTTTTCCAAGTGAATTGCTATGGAAATTCCTTTCTCCGATGTGCTTTCCCATGTGTTAGTCTGTCTCTTACAGTTCCCTGTGTCTGTAGCTCTCTCTCCACATAACAATGCCCATGGTCCATTTCTCTCCCAACCTCTGTCTCAACACTTCCTACTTCTTTATTTTTAGTTGTGAAGTTTGTTCTGCCATTCTTCAGGTCAATTTATGGCGTATTTGGGATGATTTGATAGTTATCTAGTTGTATTCATGAGACAAGGTGAGCCTAGGATCTTCTTACTCCACCACCGTCTTTCCCTCAAGCCAAAATCTTATTTAAGGAAACAATAGCTGAGGTGCCTTGGTGGCTCAGTTGGTTAAGCCTCTGACTCTTGATTTTGGCTCAGGTCATGATCTCTCATTTTGTGGGTTTGAACGCTACATTGGGCTCTGCACTGACAGTGTGGAGCCTGNTCTCTCAAAATAAATAAACAAACATTAAGAAAAAAAAACAATAGCTGAAAACTCCCTTAGCCTTGGGAAAAAAATAGATAAATCCTGTTTCTGGGAGAACAGAGTTCCAAAATATGGAACCAAAAGAGGTCCACACCAATACACATGATAATTAAAACATCAAAGGCTAAACATAAAGATGGAATTTAAAAAACAGCAAGTGAGAAACAAATAATTACATACAAGAGAAAACATAAACATCTATGAGCTGGTTTTTCACCAGAAACTTTATAAGCCAGAAGCGAGTGGCATGATATATTTAAAATGTTGAAAGAAAAAGTCATATAAAGAATACCCTACCCAGAAAGCCTTTCAGAATTAAATGAAATAAAGAAATTCCCAGTCAAAATTTGAAATTGTTTATCACTGCTAATCTTCTTGTATAATAAATGTTGTTAATTTGGCTTCATTTGGTGAAAAGCAAAAGGGCACAACTAGACATAAATAAATTGTCAATAAAAAGATAAAATTTAACAATAGATATATAAAGTCTTTAGTAGGGTGTATNCATAAATTATTGTCAAATTTATATGTACTTAGGATGATACATATGAACCTTATGGTAACAACAAACCCAAAGCATGTAATAGATAGAGAAAACATAGAAATCCAAAAGGAAGAAACTCATTAAATTAAAGGTTGAGAGCAATAGAAGAAAGGAACCTATAAAAATTACAAAATCAAAAAGAAAATAATTAACAAATGGAAATAAGTACATATATAAATAATTACTTTAAATATATACAGTCTAAATTGTCCAATGAAAAAAATTGAGTGAAGAAAAATGAACAAGACTCATTTACATTTTGCCTACAAGACTATGACTTCAGACTTCGAGACACAGACTGAAAGTCAGAAAATGGAAAAATATATTTCATGAAAATAGAAGCAGAAAAGTGAGATAGCAATGGTTATGTCAGAGAAGATAAACTTTAAAACGAAGGTGTAACAAGAAAAAGAAAGGCATTTCATAGTGGTAAATGAATCAGTGTAATCCAACAAAAGCATATAACAATTGCAAATATCTATGCACTCAATATGGTAGCACATAAATATATACGAATAGATATAAAGAGGGAAATTGAATGTAATACAATGATAGTGGGGAACTTTAACATCCCACTTACATGAATTGATAGACCATCTAGGCAGAAAATCAATAAGTAAATTGTGTCTTTAAATGACACATCAAACCAGATGGGCATAACATATATACAGAGAACATTCTATTCCCAAATAACAGAACACATATTCTTTTCAAGAGCTTGGGAATATTCTCAAAAATAAAGCACTGTTATACTAAAAGTCTAAATGAATTTAGAAAGATTTAAATCATATCGTACATTTTTGTTAGGAAAGAATGGTTAAAAACTAAAAACAATCACAAACACACACACACACACACCTTGAAAAACCACTATCACATTGAAGGTAAACAAGATGGCAGTAAACAAAAAATGGGTCAATGTACAAATCAAAAAATAAATTTAAAAGAAAAGTGGAGGGGCGTCTGGGTGGCTTAGTCGGTTAAGCGTCCGACTTTCGCTTAGGTCATGATCTCACGGTTCGTGCATTCGAGCCCCGCGTCGGGCTCTGTGCTGACTGCCAGCTCAGAGCCGGGAGCCTGTTTCAGTCTGTGACTCCCTCTCTCTGACCCTCCCCTGCTCACGCTGTCTCTCTCTCTCTCTCTCCTAGAAATAAATAAAAAAAATACATAAAATAAAAGAAAAGTGGAGACAAATGAAAATGAAAACACAATAATCCAAAATAATTGGAATTCAATAAAACCAGTTCTAAGAGGGAAATTTATAGTGCTACAAGCTTACCACACACACGCAAAAGTAAATAATCTTAAAGAAACAAGCTAACCTTACTCCTAAAGGAATAGAAAAAGAACAAACAAAGCTCGAGGTCAGAAGAAGGAAGGAAATAATAAAGATTAGGACATAAATTACAAAGAAACTTTAAAAAATCAATGATACAAGAGCTAGTTCTCTGAAAACACAAATAAAATTGTTAAATAATTATCCAGACATATTGAGAAAAAGAGAGAAGACCCAAATAAATAAAATGTTAATAAAAAGAATTGATAACTGGCACTGCAGAAATATAAAGGGTTATAAAAGACTACTGTGAAGAATTACAAGCCAACAAAGTGGACAACATAGAATAAATGGATATATTTCTAGGACTATATGGTCTTCTAAAGCTGAATCAAGAGGAAATCAAAAGTCTGAGGTGACCAATTACTACCAACAAAATCAATTCAAAATGAAGGAAACTATGAACAAAAGTGCAGGACCAGATAGATTCACAGATAAATTTTACCAAATACTTAAAGAAAAGTTTGTGCCTATTCTTCTCAATCTATTCCAAAAAATAGAAGAGTAAGGAGGCCATAAGGCCAGTGTTATCCTGACACCAAAATCAAAGACATTAAAAATAAATAAAAATATAGGCCAATATCCCTGCTGAACACAAATACAAATATCCTCAACAAAACATTACCAAACTGCATTCAACAACACATTCAAAAACACAACTCACCCAGATCAGTGGGACTTATTTGGAATATTGTAAGGATGCAAGGGATGTAAGGATCAATTAACATGATATAACATATTAAGAAAACTAAGGATAAATATCATATGATTATCTAAATAGATGCTGAAAAAGCACTTGGCAAGTTTCAACATCCATTCATGACAAAAATTCAGCAAAGTAGGTTTAGAAGGAATATACTTCAAGATAATAAAAGCCACATATTTTAAAAAATCATAGCTAAAATCACATTCAATGGTCAACAGTATAGAACAGTACAACAAAATGATATAAAAATTGTAAATATTTATGCACCCAAAATTGGAACACCAAAATACATAAAATGGTTCATAAAAAATAAATAAAATAATTGATATTAATGCAATAATAGTAGGAGATTTTAAGTCCCCACTTACATCAATGGATAGAGCATACAAACAAAAAATTAACAAGGGGACCAAGACTTTGAATGGCATATTGGACCAGATGGATCTAGCAGATATATTCTGAGCATTCTATCCTAAAACAAAAGAATACACATTATTTTCAAGTGCATATAAAACATTATCCAGAATAGATCACATATTAGGTAACAAAACATGTATCAACAAATTAAAAAACATTGAAATCACACCATGCATCTTTTCTGACCACAAACACTATGAAACTAGAAAACAATCACAACAAAAAAGCTGGAAAGCACACACAAAAAACATGGAGGTTAAATAACATGCTGCTAAACACTAAATAAGTCACCCAAGAAATCAAAGAGGAAATAAAAAACTTAGAAAGAAATGAAAATGAAAGCACAAGGGTCCAAAATCTTTGGGATACAAAAAAGCAGTTCCAAGAGGGAATTTTATAGCAATTCAGACCCACATCAAGAAGCAAGAAAAATCCTAAATAAACAGGCTAATCTTACATCAAAAGAACTAGATAAAGAACAGCAAAAAGACCGAAAACTAATAGAAGGAAGGAAATAATAAAAGAGCAGAAAGAAACAGAAACAAAAACAAAAACCTTGGAAAATGATCAATGAAACCATGAGATGGTTCTTTGAAAGGATAAACAATGTCAATAAATCATTAGCCACTCTCTTGAGAGAGAGAGAGAGAGAGGACTCAAATACAAAAAATCAGAAAAGGAGAGAAATAACAACTGACACCACAAAATACAAAGTATTGTATATTACTATTATGAAAAATTATATGCTAAAAAATTGGACAAGCTACAAGAAATGGAAAAATTTCTAGAAACATATAGCATCCTAAAATTGAATTTGAAAGAAAAAAATAATTTGAACAGACCAGTTACTAGCAATGAAATTTAACTAAGGGCCAGACAGTTTCACAGGTATATTCTGCCAAAAATTTAAAGAAGCATTAATAATAATTCTTTTCAAAATATTCAAAAAATAATGAAAAGGAAGGAAAACTTCCTGATTCATTCTATAAAGCCAACATTACCCTGATACCAAAATCTGATAAACACAATAAAAAAACAGAACCACACGCCAATATTCCTGATGAACATAGAAGCAAAAATCCTCAATAAAATGTTAGCAAACAGAATCCAACGATAAATTTAAAAAATAATTCACCACGATTGGGGTGCCTGGGTGGCTCAATAAGTTAAGCATCTGACTTTGGCTCAGATCATGACCTCATGGTTCATGAGTTTGAGCCCTGCATCAGGGCTCTGTGCTGATAGTTCACAGGCTGGAGTCTGCTTCAGATTCTGTCTCTCTCTCTCTCTGCTCCTTCCTGGTTCATGTTCTTTCTCTCTTTCCCTCAAAAATAAATAAAAACATTAAAAAATAATTTACAATGATTAATTGAGATTTAGCCTTATGATGCAAGGGTGGTTCAATATACTTGGGTCAATCAATGTGATATTACATCAATAAAAGAAGGGTTAAAAACCATATGATCAGTTCAGTAGATGTAGAAAATGCATTTGACAAAAATACAACACTCATTAATGCTAACATCCACAGCAAAATAGGATTTGAGGGAACATACATCAACATAATAAAAACCACATAAGAAAATCCACAGCTAACTTCATACTCAATGATGAAAAATAAAGTGTTTCCCCTAAAGTCAGGAACACGACAGAGATGTCCACTTTAACTACCGGTTTTTTTTTTTTAATTTATCTCTGAGAGAGAGAGAGAGAGGCAGTGTGAGCAGGAGAGGGTCAGAGAGAGAGGGAGATACAGAATCCGAAGCAAGCTCCAGGCTCCGAGCTAGCTGTCAGCACACAGCCTGACGCGGGGCTCGAACCCACGAACCGTGAGATCATGACCTGAGCTGAAGTTGGACACTTAACCGACTGAGCCACCCAGGCGCCTCTCACTACTGTTATTTAACATTGTATTGGACATCCTAGCCACAGCAATTAGAGAAGAGGAAAGGGGGGAAAGGCATCCAAATAGGTAAAGAAGAAGAAAAAGTCATTATTTGAAGATGACATGATACTACATATAGTAAAACCTAAAGACTCCACCGAAAAGCTCTGAGGACTGGTAAATTGATTCAGTGAAATTGCAGTATAGAAAATCAATGAAAAACAAACAACCCAGTGAAGAAATGGGCAGAAGATATGAACAGACACTTCTCCNCAATGGGATTGAGCCCCATTGAGCCCCATGAGATTCTCTCTCTCTCTCTCTCTCTGTCTCCCCTTCTGTTTCTCTCCCCTAGTTACTTTCTGTCTCAAGTGAAAAAAAAAGAGAGAAATTAAGAAAGCAATACCATTTACAATTGTACCAAAGATAATAAAATACCTAGGAATAAACCTAACAGATGAGGAAAACTATAAAACATTGATGAAAGATATTGAAGAGGAGATAAACAAATGGAAAGACATTCCATGCTCATGGATTAGAAGAATAAATATTCTTATATGGTCATACTAACAAAAGCAAGCTACATATTTAATGCAATCTTTATCAAAATATCATTTGTGGGTGGGAGGTAAGATGGCAGAGAAGTAGGGAGCTCAGTACATTTCACCTGCACCCATCTCTCAAACAGAGAAGGCCTGAAGTCGTAGGACACTGAACCACNAAATGAAACATTAAAAAAAAAACAATTAAAAAAAAAAAAGCTGGACTGGACCCAGAGATATGGAGGGAGGGGAGGGAATCCGGCTTGCATGCAACTGTGGTAAGTGATTAACTGGAGAGTGGTGGTGAGCTGCCGCGAGTCCAGGGTAAAGGAAAGAAAAGCTGAGATTGCTCATAGAACCGTCCCTGGAGAANAACGCCTGGGAAGGTGGTCCTGACGCAGGGTGAAGCAGCAGCAGCGTGCAGCGGCGACAACACTGTGAAGCTATCCTGGCACCAGGTGAAGCGGCAGCGGAGCTTAGGACAGTGGCCCGCTGAAGTAGAGGCAGCGCGCTGCAGTGATGTGGACTCTGCAAACCTGAAGTAGCTACGTTCCCCGAACTCATTCAGGTTTTCTCTGCTTGGCCCAGGCAGATCTGAGGCTGCGACACTTCCCCCACCCACCACTCAACCCCCAGCAACAGGGAAGCAGTGACCTGCAGGACTGTTCAGGGCAGTATAACAAAGCCTGCTGACTGGGACCTGGAAACAAGGCAGAGCTTGGGGCATAGAACTCAGCCCACATTGGCTACATCCTCAGCACAGGGAGATCGGACGCAAAGAAGTGATTTGCAATGCTTGGTTGAGAAGGGACTGGGGCAATGCCATTCTTCTCCCCACAACCACCAAGGAGGGGCCTCAGGGAGTCCAGCGGACCCAGTGGAGACAAGACCTGCCGACAAAAAAGCATGCACATCCCCTCCAGATACCTGTTTTGTTTTTGTTGTAGCTGTTT
Source organism: Crocuta crocuta (assembly GCF_008692635.1). NCBI lineage: Eukaryota > Metazoa > Chordata > Mammalia > Carnivora > Hyaenidae > Crocuta > Crocuta crocuta. The sequence goes on from NW_027527982.1 coordinate 33,965, forward strand.
TAACCTGAGCCTGGGTGTACCTGTTTATTGGTTTTGTCTGTGCGTTTGTGTACCTATGTTCCCTCTGTGGTTGTCTGTTTTCTTTTTCCAGGGCTGCCTCAAGAAACAAGCCAAACTACACATGGTGGAGAGTCCCAAATACCACTACCAGTAGGGAAACAAAACAACCAAACGCTCCACAAGAAAAACCAAGAGACACCATCCAAAGAACACTTTCTGAAAAGACAGACCCTGAACAGTCAAAAGAGCCCTTTGTAATACAGCAGAACTCACAGGGGCTGTGTGTACAACAAGCTTTTAAAATTAAGAAGAGATAGAACGCTAACCAAAATGATGTAACAGAAGAACTATCCTCCAAAGAAACTCCAGGAAGAAATTACAGCTAGAGAACTGCTCAAAACAGATATAAGCAACAAAACTGAACAAGAATTTAGAACAATAACCATAAAATTAATCGCGGGGCTTGAAAAAAGCATGGAGGACATCAGAGAAACTATGGCTACAAACACTATGGAACTTAAAAATAGTTATGATGAATTTAAAAATGCGATAAATGAGATACATAATAAACTGAAGGCGTCCAATGCACGGATTGAAGAGGCAGAAAGGAGAATAAGTGATTTAGAAGACACAATTATAGAAAAAGAAGAAACTGAGAAAAAAAGAGATAAACTGATCCAGGAACATGAAAGAAGAGTTCGAGAGCTCAGCGATACAATCAAACGGAACAATATCCATATCATAGGAATCCCAGAAGAGGAAGAGAGAGGGAAAGGTGCTGAAGGAGTCCTGGAACAAATTATAGCAGAGAACTTCCCCAACCTGGAGAGGGAAGTAGACGTTGAAATTCAAGAGGCACAGAGAACTCCCCTCAGACGTAACTTGAATCGATCTTCTGCACGACATATCATAGTGAAAATGGCAAAATATAAGGACAAAGAGAGAATTTTGAAAGCAGCTAGGGAGAAAAGGGCCCTAACATACAAAGGGAAACCTATCAGAGTGGTGACAGACCTATCTACTGAAACTTGGCAGGCCAGAAAGGAATGGCAGGAGATCTTCAATGTGATGAACAGTAAAAATATGCAGCCAAGAATCCTCTATCCAGCAAGCTTATAATTCAGAATAGAGAGAGATAAAAGTCTCTCCAAATAAACAAAAATTGAAAGGATTTGTCACCATTAAACCAGCTCTACACGAAATCCTGAGAGGGACTCTCTGAGGGAACTGTTGCAAGGAAAGCAAGATGCTAGAGACACACCACAAGCATGAATCCCACAAACGACACAATGACTCTAAACCCACATATTTCAATAAAAACAATGAATGTAAATGGGCTGAATGTTCCAATCAAAAGACATAGAGTAGCAGAATGGNAACCAGACAGAAAATCACTAAAGAAACAATGGACTTGAATGACACATTGGACCAGATGGATCTGACAGATATATTTAGAACCCTACATCCTGAGGCCATGTACACATGGCACATTCTCCAAGACAGATCACGTATTGGGTAATAAAGCAGCCCTCAATAAATATAAAAGAACTGAGATCATACCAT
>NW_027527983.1:0-431 GCF_008692635.1 Crocuta crocuta
AGGTAATCAGGTCAGTGTTCTGTGGAAAAAAAGAAAAGGAAAAAAATAAAACAAGAAACAAAACAAAAAAAAAGAACAAAAAAAGGGGAAAAGGGAGGAGGGCAGCTCTCAAGCAGGGATGGGCGTGGTGTGGTCCAATGTGTCGGGAGGGAGTTCTGCCTGGAGGTTGTAGGGAGGAGAGTGGCGGCACTCCACCTCGCTTTTATAGGTGTGTAAGCTTCCTGAGCCAGGAGCTCAGGCAAAGTTTGTTGTGCTTTTCAACCCAGGCCAATCCCAGCCTCCAAATCCTAGGCCAAGCACCCCGCTGAAATTGCCTCAGGCGATCTCCTGGCAACCCCCTCAGGGCGATTCCAATCCTCCAGGCTAGCTCTGGGGGTGGAAGCAGAAGCCTCTGCTCCTTTCTCCTCCGGGTGGGGCTGGGGGGCCTGGGC
>NW_027527983.1:511-846 GCF_008692635.1 Crocuta crocuta
AACTGCAGTTGAGTTATTTATCAAATAGTTTCTCATATAGTCCTTAGAATACTTTACCATAGAGATAGGCATTATTGTTTCTATTTTACTGGTGAAAATACTGATTTGAGGCTCACAAATTTCAAAGGACTTATCCAAGATCACATAGCTAATGATTGCATAAATGGAATTTGAAGCATGATTATTGCCTTTCAAACTGGCCTTTATGCCATTTTAGTCTTTAAACCTTTTTTTTTCTTTCATTAAATAGTTTATTGTCAAGTAGGTTTCCATATAACCCCCAGTGCTCATCCCCACAAGTGCCCTCCTCCAGGCCCATCTCCCCTAGCCCCCCC
>NW_027527983.1:1342-6073 GCF_008692635.1 Crocuta crocuta
TGGTCCTCCGTTAAGTTCCTCCTAATCCTCCTATACGTGCAAACATATGATATTTGTCCTTTTCTGCCTGACTTATTTCACTAAGCATAACACCCTCAAGTTCCATCCATGTTGCTACACATGGCCAGATTTCATTCTTTCTCATTGCCATGTAGTATTCCATAATATAGATAAACCACATCTTCTTGATCCATTCGTCAGTTTTTTTAAAAAAAGAATGAGTAGAAAAGAAGCAAGACATATAGAAGAAAGTGTTCCAGACAGAGGGATTAACTGTAAAGTTCTAGAAATATTATTTACTGTGGTCAGAAAATACAATGTGCCTGGAACATCAACGATAACTAGTATCAATTATTGTTTCTACTATTATCTTATTGCCAGTGGTAGCAAGAGCAGTGGCCATCACTATACAAACAATAATTATTCTGTTAGATATAGCTATTAGAAGTATGGAGGAGAGCTAAATTACTATGCTTCTCCACTATGTTAAGCCATGCACTCTGTATGCATCCTAACTCTAATTTTGAGGTATTCTTCATCTCAAGACAATTTGCCCCAATTTCATTTTAGTAAGCATTTCAAGTATGTTTCTTCAAATTCCACATGATCTGCCTGTCTCCCACATCAGATTCACCCTCCACAGTAAAGAATTATTGAGAGCACAGTACTATGTTTGCAGAAAATAGAAATGGGCTTCTGATGCTGGACCTGAGATAAGGAATCATAATTCCAATACTAGTGCTCCTGGGAAAATCCCTTATCCTCAATAGGCCTCAGTTTCTCCATCCATAAATGGGGATTGGGGTCTACCACATGATGTCCTATGCTCTTTACAGCACTGCCATTTAGTGAGGGTACTTCTTCTTCCTCTGGCATAGTGAATGACTAAAAGTAACAGCTGCATGTAGGGAGGGGTAAGATATATGTATCTGTGCTGATTAAGAGTGTCATCAGTCCTGGACTGGGCCATGCTTGGGAATCTCCAGTGAAGTCCAGGCTGTTTGGTATTGATGATTCAGTGAACTCCAAACAACATAAGGCTTTCTACAGCAAGCTCAGACAGGGGGAGAGCATAGGATGCCTCTCTCCGGGCAGATCTTCCAGCCTCTAGCTCACCACAAGTCAGGGGCTTGGGCCTAATGGAAAATCTTAGAGGGAATTCAAGACTAGTCAGTACAGCAATCTTGGCGGTGCACAACAGAAATTAAACAGCACAGAGGAATGAATACTATTGAATATTCATAAATTCTTCACAGAAACTCAAGTATGATTATCTTTATTCATAGATCAGACTAAGGAGAGATACATTCATTTGTTTATGCAGCAACTGCTGTGATCCAAGCACTTCCTTGAGTACTAAAAATCTAGCAGTGAACCTGAAAGTAATATAGCACAGTATGCTATCTATACTGAAATTAAAATTAAAAACAATAAAAAATAAGTAAATAAAAAAATTAAAAATAACAGTGAATAACTCGTAAAAATCTCTGCAATCACAAACATACAACAGAAACGGAAAATAAATAACTAGACACATAAGCAAATAATAAAATGTCAAATAACAAAAAATTCTATTGGCAAAACAATGAAGTAATGAACATGAAGTAACTGGATAGAAGCCACAGGTAGCTTAGACAGTTTTTGGGGGAAAGGTCTAAGGAAACAATGTTTAAGCTGAGACCTGAAAATAGAAGACAAGCCAGTCATATTAAGAGTTCCAGAAAAAAGGAAATTTTAAATGCAAAGACCCTAAAATTAGAATGAACTTGTATTTAAAGAACAGAAAGAAGGCTGGGTNAAAATTAAAAATAACAGTGAATAACTCTGAAAAATCTCTGCAATCACAAACATACAACAGAAACGGAAAATAAATAACTAGACACATAAGCAAATAATAAAATGTCAAATAACAAAAAATTCTATTGGCAAAACAATGAAGTAATGAACATGAAGTAACTGGATAGAAGCCACAGGTAGCTTAGACAGTTTTTGGGGGAAAGGTCTAAGGAAACAATGTTTAAGCTGAGACCTGAAAATAGAAGACAAGCCAGTCATATTAAGAGTTCCAGAAAAAAGGAAATTTTAAATGCAAAGACCCTAAAATTAGAATGAACTTGTATTTAAAGAACAGAAAGAAGGCTGGGTGGCTGAGTCACTTAAGCATCCCACCCTTGATCTTGATTAGCGGCTTTATGTGGGGGCCCATGCTGGGCATAGAGCCTACTTGAGATTCCCTCTCTCCCTCTGTCCCTCCCCACTCCCATATAAACAAAACAAAACAAAACAAAACAAAACAAAAGAACAGAAACCACCCAGTGTCTGGAGTTATTAACAAGATGTTACAAAATGTGAGATAATATAAAGACCACAGATTTCATTCCAAAAACAATGGGGAAAAGGTTTAAAACACAAAAGTTTTAGGTTCTGAATTCTATTTATGAGAAGTCACACAGAAAGTAAGTGAAAGAACCTGGAATTCAAACTTGTATCTGTCTGTCTTTAAGCGTTCCGAGGTCCTATCATACAAAGACACTGCACAACCCAAAAGATCCCCAACCCCCACCCCGGAGGGCCAGAAGCAGAATGGTTTGTAGAAAAGATTGGAACAACAGAGGCTTTAGCCACATAGACTGGGAAGACTTCTTGGACTGTATCAATGGAACTCCTGTGACCCAGTAATAGCACTGCTAGGAATTTACCCAAGGGTTACAGGAGTGCTGATGCATAGGGGCACATGTACCCCAATGTTCACAGCAGCACTCTCAACAATAGCCAAATCATGGAAAGAGCCTAAGTGTCCATCAACGGATGAATGGATCAAGAAGATGTGGTTTATCTATACGATGGAATACTACATGGCAATGAGAAAAAATGAAATCTGGCCATGTGTAGCAACATGGATGGAACTTGAGGGTGTTATGCTGAGCGAAATAAGTCAGGCAGAGAAGGACAGATACCATATGTTTGTACATATAGGAGAATCAGGAGGAACTTAATGGAGGACCGTGGGGGAGAAGAAGGGGAAGAAAAGTTGGGGAGAGGGTGGGAGGTAAACCATGAGAGACTTTTGAATGCTGAGAACAAACTGAGGGCTGATGGGGGGGGAGAGAAAAAGGAGGATGATGGGCATGGACCTTCCTGGAGGAATCATCGCTTCTTCTCATTTATGTAGAATTAGATCACCTTTGTCTTTGTGCAGACCTCTGTCCTAGCAGTTAATCCATTTCATGGTCATTATTTTTCTTACCTACTTAGACCATGGTCCCTTGAGAGTGAAACTATGTCTTCTTAATCTAACAGAGCCTAGTTTATGTTATTAGTATTTCATACATCAGTACATGATTGAATTGCTACTTAATCTTCAGAGTCACTCCTTGGGAAAGGTAGCAAGGATGATATTCCTAAAGCAATGGATGTCACACTTTAGTATTCATTAGAACATTTGGCATGTTTGTTGAATTTTTGGTTTTTGAAGAAAAAATTGAAGAGGCATAGAGAGCTTTTCAAGTCAGGGAAAAGAGCAATAAAATTGGCAAGATGTGGAATGTTTTCTTTAGCATGGTCTTGATTACATTTTAGTACTTTTATTTTTAAAAAGTTTATTTACTTATTTTAAGAGAGAGAAAAAGAAAGAATAAGAGAGAGAGAAAGAGACAGAGAGAAAGAGAGAGAGAGAGAGAGAGAGAGAACTAACAGGGGAGGAGAAGAGAGAGAGGGAAAGAGAATATCTTATGCGTGGTCCACACTGGCAGCACAGAGCCCAATGTGGGGCTCAATCTCATGAACCATGAAATTATGAGCTAAGTTGAAATCAATAGTCATACACTTAACCAACTGAGCCATCACAGTGCCCCATTTTTAGTAATTTTGTTAATAAAAGATGGACTGGTTGTTGTTTCAGAGCCTCTCATATTTGCCTTGGTAGTTGCATTGAATACTAACGTTGACATTAATTCAGGGAAGAAGATAGAAGAAAAGTCAGGAGAGAATGGGTGGCTTATTTTTTATTATTATTTTTTAATAGCTGCAAACAAGCAGTGGTATAGAAAGCCACTGTAGAGTTTGGGGACTTGAGCTTTGTCAAGTGGCANATAATACTAATATTAGACAACACTATATTTCTATAGTGCTTACTTTGTTGCAGATACAAGTCAACATATTTCTGTGTTTTCACTCTTTCAAACCTTATAACAGGTTATGGGGCAAGTACTATTATTATCACTTGCACTTGTAGATAAAGAAACTAAGCCACAGAGAAGTTAGGTGACTTGCTCAGGGTCACACATATATTATGTGACACGGCCTAGATTCAATTTAGGATGTCTGCTTCCAGAACATGTGCTGTTGCCATTGTGCTTCACTAACTCTTAGGCTTGAGTAAAACCTCTCAGGAGGAAGGAAGATGATATATCTCTGTTTTGTAGTACTTTTAATCCTTGAGAAGATCCAAGTCTCCTCCATCACATTTTGAATAAAATTTATAATTTAAGAACTTCAGACTGTTATTAACTAACTTTTCTTGGCTGTTCCTTCTTCCTCCTCTCCCTCCCTATAACCCTAGTTATGCTAGTAGACTTGAAGTTTATACTCTCTCTTAGGGAATTTCTATAACCTAGACTCTTTAAATGCAACAATAATTACCAATAACAGGTACACAGCATTTCCATACCCATTTTCTCATGTGGGCCTCAACAGTTTTGTGGAGTAGGTTTGGAATGGATTATTGTTATC
>NW_027527983.1:6314-8095 GCF_008692635.1 Crocuta crocuta
TATTGTCATCATTTATAGATAGGAAATTTGAGGCCCAGAGAAGGTAAGTGACTTGCCCAAGATTACATAATAAGTTAAGAGCAGAATCTCTCTTAGGTCAGTTAGTCTATATATACTTATTGAACATATAGTAGATACTAAGCATTGTTCTAAGCATGATTCTAAAACTCTCTGACTCTAACTCTGGTGCTCTAGCAAATATACCACTCTTTTTTTTCATGGAAACTATGCAGAATGCTTACCTAGGTTCCATGAATAGGGGAGAGAATAATAATTTGTTGAATACATGCCCCAGGGTAAGAATTTTATTTGTTTTGGTATTACTGAATCCTTCTTCCAACACTGGAAGTTTGGGACTTGTAAGTACATTTTTTAAAATTGTAAGTACATTTAGGGGCGCCTGGGTGGCTTAGTCGGTTAAGCGTCCGAATTTCGCTTAGGTCATGATCTCTTGGTTCGTGGGTTCAAGCCCCGCGTCGGGCTCTGTGCTGACTGCCAGCTCAGAGCCTGGAGCCTGTTTCAGTCTGTGACTCCCTCTCTCTCTCTGACCCTCCCCTGCTCATGCTGTCTCTCTCTCTCTCTCCTAGAAATAAAAAAAAAAACACATTAAAAAATTTTAAGTACATTTAGAATGAAAAAGCAGAGGAGTGAGACAAACCCAATTTGAGTTGGATTCCTTTTTCCTCTCTAGAGTTCATGTCAGTCTTGGGCTGCAGCATTGGAATGTTCTTCTGGCATACTTTATTGAAAGCATTTCCAGGAATGCTGAACCCAACATGAACAAATCTTTTCATTTAATTAATTAGTTAACTAATTAACTAATTACTTAATTAATTAATTTGCTGCTTCCCTGGGTCTCTCCATAGTACCATAAATAAACAAGTGGAAAGCAGTGAGGCTAATGAGGAAGAAAGGAAATGCAGTATAGATTTTGGATTATATTTGGGTTCCTAGTCCCACTAATGCCCAATGTGTTTTCCAATTCCAGGTCATAGATGGATAGAAAGGGTCTCTTGCAACAGTCCTCTGAGACATGACCTAGTTCTTATGCTCATGTTCTGCTGGTTACTCCAGCTGCTGATTATCATTCCTCAGACCCTGCATCATTCAGAAAATGAACAGTTGAGAAAGACAAAAGGGTGTGGGAGAGGAAGCTTGCTCATAACTAGATCATGAAGCTTAAGGGAATTTAGTTCATTTCTGTTGAGATTGTGTCTCCTGTTACCATTTGGGGAAGGCCTGAGGATCAGCATTTTGCTGAAATTTTCTTTGGTGGTGGCCAAGACTAAGTTAATGACATATATAGTATTTAGGAAATGACATGTCTCAAGTCAGCCTCTTACTTGCCTTAACTCAAAGGCAAAAGGACTTCTCACTCTGGGCCATCTTTTTTTTTTAATGTTTTATTTATTTCTAGGAGAGAGAGAGAGAGAGAGAGAGAGAGAGAGGGTGAGCAGGGGAGGGCCAGAGAGAGAGGGNGGCCATCTTACCTCTCAGTCCTGGGCTTTAGTACCCAAGGACTTTAGTGATTTGAGGAGAATTTTGGAAATGTGGAGTCATTTGGCAAGAAAAGTATGCTAGAGTCGTTTATTTGTTCATAAAGATTCTTTGGGAAAGAGATTCCACAACAATCTCGGATTAATCCAATTAAATTAGACAACAACAACAAAATAAATGGGATTCAGCTTGGTAAGGAAGAAGTGATACTTTATTTGCAGATGACATGATGTGATATATATCACACACACACACACACACACACACACACACACACACACACA
>NW_027527983.1:8233-34717 GCF_008692635.1 Crocuta crocuta
TGTAAAGTCTCAGGATACAAAACAAATAAGCCCAAATCTATTGCATTTCTATACACTAATAATGAAGAAGTATAAAGAGAAATTAATAAAACCCCATTTACAATTGCATCCAAAATAATAAGATGCCTGAGAATAAACCTAACTAAAGAGGTAGAAGACCTGTACTCTGAAAACTATAAAACTCTGATGATATAATTGAAGAAGACACAAATAAATGGAAAGGCATTCTATGCTAATAGATTGAACAAATAAATATTTTAAAAATGTCTAGACTACCCAAAGCAATATACACATTTAATGCAATCCTTATCAAAATACCAACAGCATATTTCACAGACTAGAACAAACCATCTTAAAATTTGTATGGAACTACAAAAGACTTTGAATAGACAATGCAATCTTGAAAAAGAAAACCAAAGCTGGGGGCATCAAAATTCAAGACGTCAAGCTACATTGCAAAGCTGTAGTCATCAAGACAGTATGGTTACTGGCACAAAAATAGACACATGCATCAATGCAACAGAAGAGAAAACCCAGAAATTAACCCACAACAATATGATCAATTAATCTTTGATAAAGGAGGAAAGAATATCCAATGGGGAAAAAGGTAGGAAAGAACATCCAATGGGAAAAAGGAAGTCTCTGTGGTGTTGGGAAAACTGGACAGTAACATTCAAAAGAATTAAACAGCACTACTTTCTTACACCATACACAATAATAAATTCAAAATGGATTAAAGACCTAAATGTGAGACCTGAAACCATAAAAAAATATTAGAAGAGAGCACAGACATTGGCTTTAGCAACATTTTTTCTATATATATTTTTTCTGAGGTAAGGAAAATTAAAGCGAAATAAACTATCGGTATTATGTAAAAATAAAAAACTTCTGCACAGTGAAGAGAACTATCAACAAAACTCTCAGAAACAAATAATATAATTTTTTAAATGTGCAGAAGAACTGAACAGAAATTTCTCCAAAGAAATCCAGAAGACCAACAGACATATGAAAAGATGCTCAACATCACTCATCATAATGGAAATGCCAACATCCAGACTTTGGATACCTTCCTTGCTTGTGTCTTCATTTCTCCTACCATCATTTAGTGTCATCTCTTTTTTAGGATCATAGAAAATTAGAACACTTTCTAGAGTTGTTAGTATAAATTGGAAGCTTTGCCACAAAGTACTGCACAGATGTAAATGATTACTATTGCCATGTTGTCCAGCCTCCACAAATCGAATAATGAGCCAACTGAAGTCCTTTGGGCTAAAGTAACTTACCAAAATTACACAGCTTATAAGTGACAGCAGCAGATCTTAAACCCAGGTTTTCTGAACCAATTGATTACTGTGTACTTTACACCTTCTTTACTGCATTTTCTCATGTCCCAGTTAATTTGGTGAAGGGCATATCACTACTTCCTGGATATTTATACTGATGTGCTATTATAGTGTCACTCCTTGACCTATTCCTCAGTGTAAATCAATGGATTAAAAGTATTTTTTTTAATCCCACAGACTTCTTTCCAATTTTCAGTTTTCCAACTTTCTGAGGAGGAGCTATATTCTTCAGTACATAAAGATGCACATCGGGTTAGCCTAAGGATGATGTGTGTGTGTGTGTGTGTGTGTGTGTGTGTTTCTCTTCCTAAGCACAATACAGTGGTGCAGAGAAAAGCTGGAGTTGTTATTTCTCCCCAGGGACCAGGATTTCACCGTACTAAAATTCCTGTTTGAACTGATTTGGATAAGCAGAATAAGCCATGTCTGGGATGTAGTAATAATAGCTACCATTTATGAATCCTTAAAATGTATGAGTAACTATGTTATGTGCTTTATGAACATTACTAATAAATCCTTAAAATGAACTGAGAGGAAGTTATTATTAGGACCATTTCATAGGGACGCCTGGGTTGCTCAGTTGGTTGAGCGTCTGACTTCGGCTCAGGTCATGATCTTACTGTGTGAGTTCGATCCCCACATCGAGCTCTGTGCTGATGGCTCAGAACCTGGAGCCTACTTCGGATTCTGTGTGTGTCTCTCTCTATGCCCCTCCCCTGCTCTCTCTCTCTCCCTCAAAAATAAACATTAAAAAATTAAGTACAAAAGACCCCGAATAGCCAAAGTAATACTGAAAAATAAAACCAAAATGGGAGGTATCACCATCTTAGACTTTAGCCTCTACTACAAAGCTGTCATCATCAAGACAGTATGGTATTGGCACAAAAATAGACACATAGACCAATGGAATAGAATTGAGAACTCAGAGCTCGGCCCAAAGGTATACAGCCAGGTAATCTTTGACACAGCAGGAAAGAATATCCAATGGAAAAAAGACAGCCTCTTTAACAGATGGGGTTGGGAGAACTGGACAGCAACATGCAGAAGAATGAAAATAGATCATTTTCTCACACCATACAAAAAATAAATATAGAACAATTTCATAAATGAAAAAACATGGACACAGAATTTGAACTTGTGTCTCCTTGATCTAATGCCTTGATGGTTTCCACTATGATAGGCTGCTTCCTGCGTAATGTGGTTTGAAAGGTATCAGAAATATACCCCACTCATCATCTAAAAGGATTTCTTATACCATGGTACATGAGAATTCAAAATTAAACTCATTTTTTTTTAGTGAAAATTACACTTCACATAGGAGTTAGAAATCCTGGTATTTAGCACCAGTTTTATCGCTTAGTTACTGTGTGAACTTAGGCAAATTCCTTGTTTATTTGGTGCCTCAATTTCCCCAAGTCTACTGTGGAAAAGATAATTCTGAGGCCTCTTTATTCTCTGAAATCTTACAGTTCTCCAAACATGATGAACCACTTCTTCCGGGCTGTCTACTTCTGATAATAGATGACAGATTGGGGTATAAAGAATTTCTTTCAGGTAGGAGTTAAGCCAAGTTCCAGTTTTCATGATGAGCCCATCTTAAAGATGGTCTTTCCCCAGTCCTACTTTAACTTTTTAAAATGTAACTAGGATCAACATTTGGTCTCATCCTTATTGCCTCATATAATTCTGAATAGAATAAAGATTGGCAATGAGAACTGGGTATTCATCTGATGCTAGGAGTAACATGCCTCCGTTGCCCAAAATGGCGCAAGAATCTGCCCATTTAACAAGTACCCTTGGGGCGCCTGGGTGGTTCAGTCAGTTAAGCGTCCGAGTTCAGCTCAGTTCAGGATCTCACGGTTCATGGGTTCAAGCCCCGCGTCAGGCTCTGTGCTGAAAGCTAGCTCAGAGCGTGGAGCCTGCTTCACATTGTGTGTCTCCCTCTCTCTCTGACCCTCCCCTGCTCATTCTCTCTCTCTCTCTCTCTCAGAAATAAATGAAAAAAAAAAACATTTAAAGTAAAAAATAAACAAGTACCCTCAAGTGCTCAGATCCCCCCATGAAGTCTGGGACTCACTGTTAAAATATAATGTTTGTTAATTTTATTAAGGAGTGAATATAAAGATAAAATGAAGGTCTATTATTATTTCATGTATGTATGCGTGTATGTATGTATTATACTCTATCCTGTAAGAAATATTTACTGACACATCTATGCTAAGCTCTTTTTTTTTAAATGCACTGTATCCTCAAAGTTTTTTCTTTTTTTTTAAATTTTTTAAAATTTATTTCTAGGAGAGAGAGAGACAGCATGAGCAGGGGAGGGTCAGAGAAAGAGGGAGACACAGACTCTGAAATAAGCTCCAGGCTCTGAGCTGGCAGTCAGCACAGAGCGCGACTTGGGGCTCGAACCCACGAACAGCGAGATCATGACCTAAGNAGCCTGGAGCCTACTTCAGATTCTATGTCTCCCTCTCTCTCTGCCCCTCCCCCACTCATGCTCTCTCTCCCTCTCTCTTAAAAATAAGTAAACATTAAACAAATTAAAAAATAAAAAAGTCTAGAGAGGCCCTGACCAGCATAGGTAAGATTAAGAAAGCCTGAATGGAAGAGGTGGTGCCTAAGACAAATGGTATAGCGTAAGTAGGAGTTAGACAAGACAAGGAGCTGTTCCAGGCAAGTGGTTCAGCTTTAAGTTTCTAGAAAAATGTGATTTCTTCTGATCAAATAGTACTGTTCTTAGTGCATTAAAAACAACTGATAGCTACTATTCCTATTGTATTATTCTATGCTTCTATGAGATCTGCTAGCAAAAGGGGTCATCCAGGAGACCCTAAGACTTGAGAAATCAGCAAGTTCAGGCATAAAGCTTAGTAGAAAAGAGGGTATTCCACCATTCTACACTATTACCAACACCTACAGTTTAATCAGCACAAGGATGACCATAAAATCTCTTATCTTTTTTGAATTTTTTAAATGTTTATTTAATTTTGAGAGAGAGAGTCAGAGCACAAGTGGGGGAGTAGCAGAGATAGAGGGAGACACAGAATGCAAAGCAAGCTCCAGGCTCTGAGCTGTCAGCACAGAACCCAACATGGGGTTCGAACTCATGAAGCATGTGATCATGACCTGAGCCGAAGTTGGTTACTTAACCGACTGAGCCACTCAGGAGACCCTATAAAATCTCATATCTTAAAGATAATTTGATTTCTGTGAATAGATTTTGTATCCTGCAACTTTACTGAATTTGTGTATCAGTTCTAGCAATTTTTCAGTGTAGTCCTTTGGGTTTTCTATATAGATTATCATGTCATCTGCAAATAGTTTTACTTCTTCCCTGTTAACTTGGATGCATTTTATTTATTTTTGTTGTCTGAATGCTGTGGCTAAATAGTCCAGGAGAGGTAACTGAAGGACTGTTTTTTTAAAAATATAGTTTATTGTCAAGTTGGTTTCCATATAACACCCAGTGCTCATCGCAACATGTGCCCTCCTCCATCCCCATCACCCATTTTCCCATCTCACCCACCCCCTCATGTGAAACCCTTGAGTTCCATCCATGTTGCTAAAAATGGACAGATTTCAATCTTTTTCACTGCCTTATAGTATTAAATTGTATATATGAACCACATCTTTTTGTTTGTTTATTGTCAAGGTAGTTTCCATATAACAACTAGTGCTCATCCCAACAAGTGCCTTCCTCCATGCCCATCACTCCTTTTTCCCTCTCCCCCACCCCCATCAACCCTCAGTTTTTTCTCAGTATTTAAGAGTCTCTTCTGGTTTGCCTCTCTCTCTCTTTAACTAATATTTTCCCCTCTACTTCCCCATAGTCCTCTATTGAGTTTCTCCTGTTTCACATATGAGTGAAAACATATGGTATCTGTCCTTCTCTGCCTGACTTCTTTCACTTAGTATAACACCTGTGGTTCCATCCACATTGCTACAAATGGCCAGATTTCATTCTTTCTCAATACTATGTAATATTCCATTGTATAGATAAACCATATCTTCTTGATCCTAAGAATTGTCTTGACAAAATTGTCAGTTGATGAACACTTAGGATCTTTCCATGATCCTAATAAACAATATTTGGCTATTGTTGAAATTGCTGCTATGAACATTGGGGTCCAAGTGCCCCTATGAATCAGCACTCCTGTATCCCTTGGATAAATTCCTAACAGTGCTACTGCTGGGTCATAGGGGAGTTCTAGTGTTAGTTTCCTGAGGAACCTCCACACTGTTTTCCAGAGGGGCTGCACCAGTTTCCATTCCCACCAACAGTGTAGGAGGGTGTCCGTTTCTCCACATCCTCACCAGTCTCCTGATTTGTTCATTTTAGCCACTCTGACTGACATGAGGTGGTATCTCAGTGTGGTTTTGATCTGTATTTTCCTGATGAGGTGGGAAGCTGAGCATCGTTCCATGTGTCTGTTGGTCATCTGGATGTCCTCTTTGGAGAAGTGTCTGTTCATATCTTCTGCCCGTTTCTTCACTGGATTATTTGTTTTTAGGGTGTGGAATTTGGTGAGTTCCTTATAGATTTTGGATACTAGCTCTTAATCTGATATGTCATTAGCAACTATCTTTTCCCATTCCGTCAGTTGCCTATTGGTTTTATGGATTGTTTTCTTTGCCGTGCAGAAGCTTTTGATCTTGATGAGGTCCCAATAGTTCATTTTTGTTCTTGATTCCCTTGCCTTTGGGGATGTGTCAAGTAAGAAATTGTTGCAGTTGAGGTCAAGGAGTTTGTTTCCTGCTTTCTTCTCTAGGATTTTGATGTTTCCTGTCTTACGTTCAGGTCCTTTATCCATTTTGAGTTTATTTTTATGTATGTTGTGAGAAAACGATCTTCTATGTTCAACAACAATGAGAGTGGACATCCCTGTCATATTCCTGATCTCGGTGGGAAAGCTCTCAATTTTTCTCCACTGAGGATGATATTAGCTGTTGGCTTTTTATAAATGGGTTTTATGATGTTTAAGTAAGTTCTTTCTATCTTAACTTTCTCAAGGGTTTTCTTAAGAAAGGATGCTGTGTTTTGTTAAATGATTTTCTGCATCTATTGTCAGGATCATATGTTTCTTATTTTTTCTTTTGTTAATGTAATTTATCACATTGATTGATTTGTGAATAGTGAACTAGCCCTTCAACCCATGAGTGAATCCCATTTGATCATGGTGAATAATCTTTTTATATGCTGTTGAATTTTATTTGCTAGTATCTTGTTGAGAAATTTTCATCCATATTCATCAGGGATATTTGTCTGTAGTTATCTTTTTTTCTGGTTCTCTGTCTGGTTTGGCAATTAGCGTGATGCTGGCTTCCTAGAATGAGTCTGGAAGTTTTTCTTCCATTTCTCATTTTTGGAACAGCTTGAGAAGAATGGGTATTAACTCTGCAGAATTCCCCAGGGAAGCCATCTGGTCCAGGGCTTTAACTTTTTGGGAGCTTTTTCATAACTGGATCGATTTTGTCACCAGTTATGGGTATGTTCAGAGTTTCTATTTCTCCCTGTTTGAATTTTGGTAGTGTGTGGGTGTTTAGGAATTTGTCCATTTATCAATTTTTTTTTTTCAAAAAACCAACTCTTGGTTTCATTGATCTATTCAAGTGGTATTTGGATTCTATATTGTTTATTTCTTCCTTGATCTGTATTATTTCTATTCTTCTGCTGGGTTTGGGATGTCTTTGCTTTTCTGTTTCTAGTTCCTTTAGTTGGTGCTGTTGGATTTTGTATTGGGCTTTTTCTAGTTTCTTGAGGTAGGCCTGGATTACAATGTATTTTCCTCTTAGAATTCCCTTTGCTGCATCCCAAAGAGTTTGGATTGTTGTATTTTCATTTTCATGTGTTTCCATATATTTTAAAATTTCTTTTCTAATTGCCTGGCTGAAACATTCATTCTTTAGTAATGTGTTCTTTAACCTCCATGCTTTGGGGTGTTTTCCAGACTTTATCCCGTGGTTGATTTCAAGTTTTATAGCATTGCAATCTGAAAGTGTACATGGTATGATCTCAATTCTTTTATATTTATTGAGGGCTGCTTTGTGACCCAGTATGTGATCTCTCTTAGAGAACATGCCATATACACTCGAGAAGAAAGTGAATTCCATAGCTTTAGGATACAGAGTTCTAAATATGTCTGTCAAATCCATATGTTCCAATGTGTCATTCAGGGCCATTGTTTCTTTCATGATTTTCTGTCTAGTTGATTTATCGATTTCTGTATGTTGAGTANATTAGCACATTTTTATCAATAAAATTTCTTATGTTTATGATTAATTGTTTTATATATTTGGGTATTTCTGAATTTGGTGCTTAGACATTTATAATTGTTAGCTCTTTGTGCTGGATAGATCCCATAATTATTATATAATGCCCTTCTTCATCTTTGTTACTGCCTTAACTTTAAAGTCCAGTTTGTCCTATATAAATATGGCTACTCCAGCTTTCTTTTGACTTCTGGTAGCATGAAAAATACTTCTCCATCCCCTCACTTTTAATCTAAAGGTGTCCTCAGGTCTAAAATGGGTCTTTTGTAGACAGCAAGTAGATGGGTCTTGGTTTTTTTTGTTGTTGTTGTGGTTGTTTGTTTGTTTTTGTCTGTTTTTGTTTTTAATCCATTCTGATACCCTATGTTTTTTGATTGGAGCATTTAGTCCATTTACATTCAGAGTTTTTATTGAAAAATACGGGGTTAGAGTTATTATATTCTCTGCACAATTCATACTTGTAATGATGTCTCTGGTACATTGTGTTCTTTGAACATTTCCCTCATAGAGTCCCCCTCAGGATCCCTTGTAAGGCTGGTTTAGTGGTGATGAATACCTTCAGTTTTTGTCTGAGAAAACCTTTATCTCTTCTTCTATTCTGAATGACAGGCTTGCCGGATAAAGCATTCTTGGCTGCATATTTTTCCTGTTCATCACATTGAAGATTACCTGCCATGCCTTTCTGGCCTGCCAAGTTTCAGTAGATAGGTCTGTAACCACTCTTATAGGTTCCCCTTTGTATGTTAGGGCCCATTTATCCCTAGCTGCTTTCAGAATTCTCTCTTTATCCTTGTATTTTGCCAGTTTAACTATGATATGTCATGCAGAAGATAGATTCAAGTTACGCCTGGGGGAAGTTCTCTGTGCCTGTTGGATTTCAATGTTTGTTTCCTTCCCCAGATCCGGGAAGTTTTCAGCTATGATTTGTTTAGTACCCCTTCAGCCCCTTTCTCTCTCTTATTCTTCTTTTGAATTCCTATGACACAAATTTTGTTCCATTCGACTGCATCACTCCATTCTCGAATTCTCATTTCATTCTGGATCAATTTATCTCCTTTTCTCGGCTTCCTCTTTTTCCATAATTTTATCTTCTAATTCACTTATTCTTCCCTCTGCCTCTTCAATCCGCGCAGTGGCCACCTCCTTTTTATTTTGCACCTCATTTATAGCATTTTTTAATTCATCATAATTATTTTTAAGATCCATGATCTTGACAGCAATGGAGTCTCTGCTGTCTTCTATACGTTTTTCAAGACCAGCGATTAATTTCGTAACTATTATTCTGAATACTTATTCAGTCATGTTGCTTATATCTGCTTTGATCAATTCCTTAGCTGTCACTTCTTCCTGGAATTTCTTTTGAGGCTAACTCTTCTGTTTCGTCATTTTGGCTAGCTTTCTGTCTCTAGTAAGTTTTAAAACCTTGTTATGCGCTCTGCACCTGCAAGTACTGCTATATTAAAGGAGGCTCATACACTGTCCAGGACCTGGCCATTCACGAAGTGTTTTTTGAAGGGTGTCACTCGATGTCTTTTGTCGTGACTTTGGTTATTTTATTTCCCTACTCATAGTGATGTTTTGGACTCTCCACCATGTGTGCTTTGATTTGTTCCTTGAAGTAGCCCTGGAAAGGAAAACAGATAGACAAACAAACAGGGAACAAGAACATCCAAGCACACAAACAAATAAAACAAACAAGCAAACAGACAAAAAAGAAAAGAAAAGAAAACAAAGGACAGTATAAAGGCATAAAACCAGAAATCCCAGCTACAAATAAAGAGCAGGGTGGAGGCAGTGCTGATTGAAGAGCATAAACAAAGAGAGAAATGACAGGGGTGGGAGAAAGAGAAAATGAACATTGACCAGGCAGAGAGACTGAAAGGCTTAATCCACAGAGAGAATACAGAAGGAGGCAAGGGGAAGGAAACAAAGATAATGTTACCCAGAGAACCTATATAGTCTAATTATTCCAGAGAGAGAAAGGACAGTAAAGAAGGAGGTGTAGAACATGCATCAATAGGATGGATTAAATATGTCTGTGTAAGCAAACCAATAACCAGAGTAACCAGCCTAAGGAAGGAAGAGATAAGAAGGAGAAAAGGGAGAATTATTCTGAATAACAAGTATTGACCTAGAGTTAATCCAGGCAATGCAGCAGTGCTGATCTGGAGGAGGGAGCAGTCTCTTTAGGCAGCATCTATCCAGCTTCTGGAGATAAGCACCTACCCCACTCAGATAGGTGTGGTTTGGTAAGGCGGGTCCTGCCTCCATTGTGGACCCCTCAGACCAGTCCCTGAAGCCCCGCCTTGGTGGTTGTGGGGAGACAAATGGCGAACCCCCAGTCCCTTCTCCTTGGACCAAATGTCCCAAATCACTCCTTTGTGGTTTTTTTTTTTTTAATATTTTTATTTATTTCTAGGAGAGAGAGAGAGACAGCGTGCGCAGGGGAAGGGTCAGAGAGAGGGAGACACAGAATCTGAAACAGGCTCCAGGCTCTGAGTTGGCAGTCAGCACAGAGCCCGACGCGGGGCTCGAACCCACGAACCGCGAGATCATGACCTAAGCGAAAGTCGGATGCTTAAGTGACTAAGCCACCCAGGCGCCCCCGAAATCACTCCTTTGGATCCATCCTCACCATGCTGCTGGTGCAGACGAGGTCGGCTGTCTCCTATGCCCCACGACCAGCCGCGCTCCAAGCTCTCACCCCGTGCGCATTAATGATGCTGCTTGAAATGTAATCTTGTGAGCCACAGCACTTCAGGGTAGGGGACCGTTTCCTCTTGATGCTGACTGTGTACCATTGAACCTGGATGGGACTCCCCCTCATCCCCAGGCATGGGAACAGGGCAACTAGCACCAGTCCAAAGAAAACCCTGCATTTAGACAGGGGATCTCTCTTCGAAAGCCCTGCAGTTAGAGAAGGGAAGACAGGATCCTTCTCCATCCTGGTCCGAGGTTTTTCTCTTGTCCAGATACAGTCCTAGGTTTTCCCATCCGTTCTTTCTCTGTCTCTCTGCAGAAGGAGATCCCTCTCCTCCTCACCACCATGTCCTGGCCTGTTTGTATTTCACCCAGGTCGTAATCATGCACCTATGAGGCTGTCTCCCTAGTAGACTCAGTTTCCTTTCCTTACAGACTCTTGGGCTTCAGAGTCCTTTGGCTTCAGCTTTTCTTTATTTGAGAGATGCAGTCAGGATCTACAGAGTCCCATACTTCTCTGCCATGTTGAAACCCTGTGTCGTGGGTGATTGTTAAATAGGTGATGGGGATTAATGAGTGTACTTGATGTAATGAGAATTATTTTAATATGAAATTGTTGAATCACTATATTGTATACCTGAAACAAATATTATACTGTATGTTAACTAACTGGAAATTAAATGGAAACTTAAAGAAAGTCATCTGAGCAATCTCCCAATGGAGTTACCCTCATTCTCAAAGTACATGAAATTAAATAGAAACTTAAAGAAAGTCATCCTCATTCTCAAAGTACATGAAAAGGTTCTATGTATTTATGTTCCATTTATGGCTTATTCTCAAAAATTTTGATCTTTCAGTTTTTTTGGTTTTGGTTTTGTTCTTTGATGCTGAGATGGAAATTGGAGCTTCATGGCCTNTTATAGATAAAAAGACAAAAAGAGACCTCTTGTTGACTGATTTCAAACTGTCTGGCCATCTCTGTTAACCCAAGAACTTTCCTGTTTTTCTGTGGTAGTTTATTAAATTTAGGTCCTACCATTTGCTTGGAGACCCAAACAACTGGGCATAATGACAGAGTGTATATAGTCCAGCAGACTAAATCAAAACCAGCTAAGTAGATCGTTGTATGCTTTGTTCTTTAAGATCTTCAAAAAAATGGTACTTTTTTTTTTTACTACTCNAGACTATTCTAATATTTCTTCTTCCTTGTGATCTAGTGCCTAATAGGGTACATAGAATATGATAGATGTGCAATAAATTTTTAAAATATTTTTTATTTGTAAGTAATCTCTATATGGAATATGGGGCTCAAACTTACAACCCTGAGATTAAGAGTCACATGCTCCACTGACTGAGCTAGGCACTCTAGTGAATATTTGTTAATTAAATTTTTGGAAAGAGTTCTTTTATTTGCAAATTTAGCATAATTTATCATTACAATAATATAAGAATTATTTGAATTGAATAAATAGGGTAAAGAAAAAAATTTACCCACAGTCCCAGTACCCTAACGTTAACATTGCTGGGATTTTGACATAGGTTTTGAGACACATTGGTATGTGTAGATTTAAGAAATGAAAACAAAACAAAACAAAACAAAACAAAACAGAACTTTGCATATAACGGTCTTATTGTCTCACTTAGCAATATCTCATAGCATATTTATGTTTCATGTACTCTTCATAACTACCATTTTATGGTTGCACCATACNTCACTGCATTGTCATCTTCCAATCTCACAAACAAGCACCAACAAACACCATGCCACCAGAATTTTTTTGACTGTAGCAACCTCTCCCTTTCAAATTTTTATGACTATATTCATATTGTAGAATATTAGTGGAACCTATGTTTTCCTCCTGCTTTAAAGATTCACATGTATGAACACAGCAAGTTCCTACTGTTGGTCTATTATGACTAGCATACACATTAGATATCTCTCCTTACAGTATAAATGAAAATAGCTCTAATATACTTAAAATTCTAACATGAAGAAAATTCCTGAATTAGAAAGTGTTTACATTATGAGCAATCAGAATAAGCACATTTTATAGGTGGTGGTGGTGGTGTGTGTGTGCATGCGTGTGTGTGTGTGTGTGTGTGTGTGTGTGTGTGTGTGTGTGTGTGTTGGGGGCTATATAATGAATGGAAGTCTGAGAAGTAAAGCAAATCTCCATTGACTTCAAGGCAGGGCAAGATAAAGGAAAGTTTACTGGACAGTTTGGAAATACTTCCTGGAAATGTTATCACTGTCCACCATCGTATATTATTTTGGCCTCAGACATGTAGCACTGGGATGTGTGTGAGAATGAGCTTTTTTCATATTTGATATGGTTTTGAAATATGGTAAGGTAATTGAAAGGGGCCAAAGTTATTTCCAGGGGTGTTCTGAGAGACATTGTGTCATGGAACTATGTGACTTTGATTAGATAGCACCTAGAATGTCTGAGTCAGTGTGGGGCCAACAGGGGCTCTGAAAGTTGAGGACACAGAGATGTAAATCAGAGATAAGCTGTAGACATGATTGATGAAGTGGTAAGGTCTGATTGCAGGAAAAGATTAAAGGAGCTATGTTTTACCAGACATACTTGATGATAAGACACAAAGAATAGATCACATAGTTCTCTACAAATATCTGGAAGGCATTAACCCTAATGGAAGGAAGATAACTTATGGGGTTGGGAAGTCTAAGAAAGCTAGGATTTATAGATGGAGCTAAATGAAGACATTTAAAAACTCGGTTACTTTGAGGATGTCTAAAAGCAATATTAAAAATATTAACAACCTATATAGCAAAGACAATGAACTATCAGAATTGANGAGGCCCTCTCCTGTGTTAGGTGATACTTGATGGTGAAAAGAGCCAAAAGAGGTATTTAAGAAGTCAGGGCAGTGGGGAGTAGATTTGAGACATATGAGATGGTTATTTACAACTAGTAGTAAGGTGCTTTAACATTTTAAAAATTCATATGGATATACTACAGTGGTTCTAAACTGAGCGTAATTTTGTTCTCCAAGGACTATTTGGCCATGTTTAGAGACATATTTTGATTGTTTGACTGAGGAAGTGCTATTGGCATCTGGTGAGTACAGGTCAGTGTTGCTGCTAAATAACCTACAATGTACAGGACTGCCCTCTCCTCATTCACACTGTAAAGAGTTATCTAGCTCAAAATGCTAATGTTGCCAAAGTTGAGATATCCTGGCCATACAGATACAGACCAGATGAATTTTAGCCTTGAAGTTGCCTCCATTTTTGAGGAAGCTATGTTGGTATGAGGATTTCACAATGGAAATTACTGATTCTTATCTCTCTCCCTGACTCCTCTAGCACCATTGTCTCTCCAGGATGCTCAATTAGAAACTTTCCGTCTTCTTTTTTTTTTTTTTTTCTACAAATAGTTTATTGTCAAATTAGTTTCCACATAACANCTTTCCGTCTTCTTTACTCTCCCTTTTATCTCCCTCTCCACATTCAATGGTTCATTAGGCCCATTGAATTTAATATCCTTGCTCTCTATCTAATCCAGATTCTCTTCTCCATCCTAATTTTACTACCTTAATTTAGGCCTTTATCATCATCTCTTTTTTACCCAGTATCTCATTCTAGGACTATTTCAATAATCTCTGAGTTTTTCAGACTCCATTCTTTCCCATTTCTTCTCCATTCTCTGTACTGTCTATGTTACTTACCATTGTAAGCCTGTGCCTAGTGGACACTGCCATACTCAAAGTAGGCAAAATGAAATCTGTTACATCCTTACTTCAAAGTTTCCAATGGCTCCTGGATGCCTACAGAATAATTACAAAATCCCATCACCTGGCATGTGAGATCACTGAAAATTTTATATCAAATTCTCTTTCCCATTTAATTAATTTAATTAATTTCCAATTCAATTATCTCCCATGTATCTCCTTCTCAGACTGATTTCACTCCACTACCACAATTTATACTCTAAAAGAATGAATGTCTCTCCATTTACCACAAATATCATATCTTTTCCTGTTTATGTGTTTTTCAAACATGCTGTTGTGAACTGCTGCTGGTCTCAAGTCATCTTTGGCATCTTCTCTCAGTTGTTCTCAGTGATGATGGGAGTGGTGGGACTCATTCAAAAACTTTTCAAAATAAAAACTCTCAGATCCCACTCTATATCTACTGAATCAAATCTGGAAGAGGCGGGTGGAGAGNATTCATCTATACATTTATTCTTTCACTAGTGCCGCCTTGTTAATTTTACTAATGTTTTCAATGAACTCACTTTTGGTTTCATTAGTTCTCTGTAACTTTAAGTTTCCTGATTCTTATCTCAATTCTGCAATTGATTTCATGTAGTATTTTTTCAATTTTTTTGTTCAATTACAAAATTTCCATCTATTCTTATCTGTATTTTCTATTTGTTCACTGGGCCTTCATTTATTTTTATTCCTTTCAAGAGTGTTTACCTTTACTTCTTGGAACACTCAATGTTGTATTTAGTTGCTTTAGAGTTTTTGTCTGAAAACTCCAACAGTCATGTCAGTATTGACGTTTGCTAATTATTTTTTTATGAGCTGAATTTCTCCTGTTTTATTTAGTGTCAAAGAATTTTTTACTGATTTTGGAAATTTGAATATTATGTCATAAAACCATGAGGGAATTTTTTCCATTCTAAGGAGAACATTGATTTACATTTCACTATCTTTTTTATCAGGCAATGCACTGTGTTATGTTAGGCTACAAATTCCAACCTACATTCTGTGTCATATCACTTCAATGTCAGCTCAGTTTGAAAAGTTTTTAAAGTTGTATTTGAATAAGTCCAGTATGAGTTGTGGCCTACTCTGTAGCTCAGGTTTCGAAGCCTGAGATATACTGTTACAGTAAGATGCATTCATGCATAGTTGGTAGGTGAGTTCTAGAGTTCATATACAGATGTATGCGATTGGTCTTTTTACCTCCTTCCTCTGAGTGATTTAGATTCAAACCCTCCTTGCATTCTTCCTGGTACTGTTTTTGCAGTCAGATCCTGGCAAAAGGAACTTAAGATCAGCTCCTCTGATCATAAAGAATTATTTTATATAATACAGATAGACAGATATACGGGAAGGAAGGAAGGAAGGAAGGAAGGAAGGAAGAGAAAGAAAGAAAGAAAGAAAGAAAGAAAGAAAGAAAGAAAGAAAGAAAGAAAGAAAGAAAGAAAAAGAAGGAAGGAAGGAAGGAAGGAAGGAAGGAAGGAAGGAAGGAAGGAAGAGATTCTCTTTTCTAAGAGTTCTAAGTACTTGCTTAGCCACCATTGCTTGTCAATGTTCCAATGTAGCTGCTCCTGTACTGTTACATGGAGGACTGAGGTTGGACAGAAGATATCAAAGGTGGGGGTGGGGGAGAAAAATATCCTGATCATTTTTCCTACTCTCTTTATACTTAGTATAGTAAGGGAAAACTTCAGTTGAAACCTTTTCTGTCTGCACCTGGCACACACATTTGGATTCTGGGATGCTTTTGAATACGGGTATGTTAATACCAAATGGAAAAAAAAAAAGATAAACTCATTACTAGCTCAGTGGTATTTCTGGTTTCCTTCTACAATCTGTCTGTTGCCATTAGTGTTTTTATGTCCTCAGATCCTCTATGCATTCCTGTAAGATTTGTAAGATTTATAGTTGCATTCAGTGAATGAAAACATACTCCTGTGACACAGTCCCATGTGATACTTTTTTAAATTAATTTTTAAAGTTTTTATTTCAATTCAAGTAGGTTAACCTATAATGTAATATTAGATTCTGCTGTACAATACAGTGATTCAACGCTTCAATACAAGACCTGGTGTTCATCGCAACACGCGCACTCATTAATTCCCATCACTTATTTCACCATCCCCCCCCCACCTTCCCTCTGGTAACCATCAGTGTATTCTCTATAGTTAAGAGTCTGTTTCTTAGTTTGCCTCTCCATTTCAGTTTTTTACCATTTGTTCATTTGTTTTGTTTCTTAAATTCCACCCATGAGTGACATCATATGGTATTTGCCTTTCTGTGACTGACTTATTTAGCTTAGCATAATACTCTCATTTCCATACATGTCATTGCAAATGTCAAGATTTCATTCTTTTTTATATTGATGAGTAATATTCCACTGTATATGTATACCAAATCATTTTTTCCACAGATACTTTCCCAAAATTTTATTTAAATTCTTATCATATAGTGTAATATTGGTTTCAGGAGAATAATTTAGTGATTCTTCACTTGCATATAACACCCAGTACTCATCATAACAAGTGCCATCATAACAAGTGCCCTACCCATGTGATTCTTTCTAACGGTGTCTATAACTCTGTTAAATTATCTATCTATTCATACTTATAACCGTACCTTTCCACTAGATTCCTTTAACATTTGTTATTTTCAAATTCCTTTCTGATTGTCCCAACGTATTGATCATTTCTGTGTCTGGTTCTGTTGGTTGCATTTTATCTTGACAAATTTCCTTGCTTTTTATGTATTTCAAAAACTTTGATTGAACACTGTACAGAATAAGTAGAAGAAAAGAAGACAATGATATAAGTATTATTTATGTCTGAAAGTGGGCATGTCTCTGCTACTGTCATCTTGTGTGTGTATTGAGTATTCAAGACTTGATCTGGGTTTTTAGGTTTTTTTGTTTTGTTTTGCTGCATCCAATACTCTCGGTGTAATAAAGGCTTCAAATTCTTCTAGAAGTGGGATGTTATTATTATCATGTACTTAAGGAAGGGTCTGGGTGCTGAATGATATTTCCCAGTTACTGCTTCCATCATATATTTTAACCATCCCTGTATGCTTGTGCCACAGGGATTTTTCTCCCTGATCTTTTTCCTTAACTAATAGTACACTGTTATTGCTTGTCAATGGGTACTAGGCTTGTTGTAGAGGCAGAGAAGCTCTCTTTGGTCCCGGCGTAATCTTAGTCTTAGGCAGACCACGTGTGCCTGGGTATATGCAGTGGGTAGCCACCAATATCCCTGTCCATCCTTCCTGTGGGAAACACTGCTTAGTATCCGTTATTGATCTCAGGTGTTGGTTACTTGCCCCTTTCCCAATAGTAGCAGCCACCTGCTAGTTATTAATTTAGTATCCTGGGCCCAACACATTTTTTTTTCTTCTCCCATAGGAGTATAGAACTTTTCCTCCTAGATCTCTGCCAACATAGATAGATTTTTTTTTCCTATGTACTTTGGGAAAGAGCATTTTCTACTCCTTCCAAGAGACATAAATGTTTTGCTTGTTATATTCCTGATGAAGTAGTAGATCTTTCCAACTCTCCTGGGGACAGGAGTAAATTCTGCTTCTCCTCTCAAGACTTAAGGCTTTTGGATTACAGAAGAAAATGATATGAAGAAGCAAATACAGTTTTGTACGTGATCTCTGCAGAAGAAGGGATATGAGGAAGTAAATACAGTTTTGTATCTGATCTCTGTAGGTAGCTGATCACCTTCTCCATGACTTTACCACTGTGGGGGATTTGCTTCATTGGTGCCCCCAGTCTTTCTCATGAACGTATTGGAGAACCATGAAAAAGAGTTTATAAAAATTCCCCTTGTTCTATGGCATACCAGACTGGCATGCGTGCCCACATATGGCTTTTAAGGTTTATTAAAATTTTAGTTGATATTTTTGTTACCTGCTTTTATTATGGCCACCTTCTGTGCTCTAGTGTCAAGGTTATGCTGGTTTAATTTGGGTTGTCATTTTTTTAAGCTACTCCCTAGTAAATTGCGAAGTTTTACCAAGTTTTTAAATTTGTTGGTGTAAAGTTATTCATGATATTTTCTTATTTAAAAAAAGGCTTTGGGGTGCTTTGGTGGCTCATTCAGTTGAGCGTCCAGCTTTGACTCAGGTCATGAGCTCACGGCTCATGAGTTCATGTGCCGCATTGGGCTCTGTGCTGACAGTTCAGAGTCTGGAGACTGCTTCAGATTCTGTGTCTCCTTCACTCTATGCCCCTCCCCTCCTCGCATTCTCTCTCTCTCTCTCTCTCAAGTAAATAAACATTAAAAAGTTGAAAAAGTCTTTAAGAAAGGCTGGCAACAACTATTGGAAGCTGTGCAGCCCAGTTGTGCTCCAGGCAAGAGGTGGGCAAGCAAACTTGATTGCCCCCAGAACAAAGCCAGCACCAAGCAGAGGAGGATTAATTCATAGTCAAGACTGAATGTAGCTCCCAGCCTTTCATAACCAGAAAGTCTGTTTGGTAAATTGAGAGCTGCCTTGAGTGGCCCTTCTTCCAGCCTTCCAAGTAAGGGTGTGAGACAAAGCCTTACCCAATGTGAAGAGTGTCTTCCAGTCCCACCTCATCAGAAGAGTTGGTGATAACTACTGGATCCTGTGTGGCCCTGTGGTGCTCAAGGCTAGAGAAGGCAGGCGGAGCAAACTGTTTGCAACACAAAGCAAGTGGACCTATTTGGCCAAGGAACTTGGGGTGTGGGATTGTTTGAGTTAAAGCCAATTTAAGAAACAAAGCAAAAGAGGGGCGCCTGGGTGGCTTAGTCGGTTAAGCGTCCGACTTTCGCTTAGGTCACGATCTTGCGGTTCGTGGGTTCGAGCCCCGCGTCGGGCTCTGTGCTGACTGCCAGCTCAGAGCCTGGAGCCTGCTTCAGATTCTGTGTCTCCCTCTCTCTCTGACCCTCCCCTGCTCGCGCTGTCTCTCTCTCTCCTAAAAATAAATAAAAAACATTTAAAAAATTAAAAAAAGAAACAAAGCAAAAGAACAAAAGGGAAAAAAGAGACAAATCAAGAAATAGAATCTTAACTAGTAACAAAACAGATGGTTACTAGAGAGAAAGTAGGAGGGTAGAGGAAGGATGACATAGGTGAAGAGGATTAAAAGTACACTTATCTTGGGGTGTCTGGGTGGCTTAGTAAGTTCAGCACCTGACTCTTGATTTTGGCTCAGGTCATGATCTTGCACTTTGGGGGTTTGAGCCTCACATCACACTATGTGCTGACAGTGTGGAGCCTGCTTGGGATACTTTCCCTCTCTCTCTTCCCTCCCCCCACTGGTGTGCTCTCTCTCTCTCTCTCAAAATAAATAAAAAGATAAACTTTTTTCTAATTTTTTAAATGTTTTTAAAATTTATTTCTGAGAGAGAGAGACAGACAGACAGACAGCGTGAGCAGGGGAGGGTGAGAGAGAGGGAGATACAGAATTTGAAACAATGAAGTCTGGCCGTGTGTAGCAACATCGATGGAACTTGAGGGTGTTATGCTGAGAGAAATAAGTCAGGCAGAGAAGGACAGTTACCATAAGTTTGCACATATAGGTGGATTAAGAGGAAGCTAATGGAGGACCATCGGGGAGAAGAAGGGGAAAAATAGTTGGGGAGGGGAGGGAGGAAAACCATGAGAGACTTTTGAATTTTGAGAACAAACTGAGTGCTGATGGGGGTGCGGGAGAGGGGAATGGGGGTGATGGGTATGGGGAAGGGCACTTGTTGGGATGAATACTGGCTGTTATATGTAAACCAACTTGACAGTAAACTATTTAAGAAAAAAAACCCTACATAGTGAATTAAGCAGTTTTCTGTACAGTGCCACGTAACACAGACCACAGTTTCCCTGTCTGGATAGCAAAACTGGGAATTGAGTGCACACTTCAGCCAGATTTATATTCCAAAACAATAAGGTCTGCAAACCCTGGGTCCCTTTATGCTGTCCTGACATATCAGGAAAGCTACTTCATAGCCCTTTTACTACTTCAGTTTACTACTCCAGTTCCAACCATCTAGTAAGAATGACCAAAGAATCCAAGAAACCATATAGTCTATCCTAAAGCTTCATTTGGGTAAGGAATAAACTGAGTAGTTCTATTCAACTGTTCTCTGCCAGCATTATATACCCATCCTTGTCCTCAGAGTCCAAACAGTTAATTTGCCCCAAAATAAACAAAAATAGAGTTCCAATCTGCTCAAGGACATTACCAGCAGACACACAGAGCAACCTAAACTGAGTTGACTTGTGAAAAATGTTCTCGTGAAAAGAAAACCTATAAATCTGGATGAGGAGGCAATGTTAGATACCAGTGTAAGGAATTAAGAATCACACACACACACACACACACACACGCACACGTGTGCACGCGTGCCCACGTATAACTTAACCAAAATAAACTAATAAAGCTCAAATAATATATTCTAAAGAAATGGAAATCAGTGAACTGACAACTATTTCAAAATAATTCTCTCAAGAAGTTTAGTGGACTAATAGAAAACACAGAAAGACTACTAAATAAAATTAGGAAAACAATGTATAAAAATTAAGAAGTTTGAAAAGAAAATAAAAAATCATCAACAATCTTCCCAGAAATCTTAGAATTACTGAACTGAAGAATTGAGTTGGGAATTTCAAAAATAGACCATGCAGAAGAAAGACTCAATGGCCTGAAGGATAAGACATTAAAAGTTACACAGTCAGGGAGAAAAACAAAAACAAAAATGAAAAAGAGTGAAGAAACCCTATAAGAATTTTGGGAAAAAATGAAAAGCAATGATATTAAAATTTGAGAATACTAGAAACAACAGGAAAAAAAGGACAAAATATACATTTAAAGCATTATTGGCTAATAATTCCCTTGCCTTTGGTGATGTGTCGAGTAAAAAATTGCTGCAGCTGATGTCAAACAGGTTGTTGTCTGCTTTCTCCTCTAGGGTTTTGATGGTTTCCTGTCTCACATTTAGGCCTTTCATCCATTTTGAGTTTATTTTTGTATCTGGTGTAAAAAAGTGTTGCTTCTTTCTTCTGCATGTTGCCGTCCAGTTCTCCCACCACCATCTGCTAAAGAGACTGTCATTTTTTACACCTCTTTTCTGCTTTGTCAATGATTAGTTGGCCATATATTTGTGGGTACAATTCTGGGTTCCCTATTCAATTACACTGGCCTATGGGTCTATTGAGACCTCCTAGAGATAAAAAGCTTCTGCGCTGCAAAGGAAACAACCAAGAAAACGAAAAGGAAACTGACGAAATGGGAAAAGAGAGCTGCAAATGACATATTGGATAAAGGGCTAGTATCCAAAATCTATAAAGAACTCATCAAACTNATTTATCGGACATGTCATTTGCAGCTATATTTTCCCATTCCGTTGGTTGCCTTTTAGTTTTGAGGGTTGTTTCCTTTGCTGTACAGAAGGTTTTAATCTTGATGAGGTCCCAATAGTTTATTTTTGCTCTTCGTTCTCTTGCTTTTGGGNAGGGTAGTTTGTTCTAGTTTTGAGAAGCATGCTGGTGCAATTTTGATTGGTATTGCATTGAATGTGTAGATTGCTTTGGATAGCAATGACATTTTAACTATATTTATTCTTCCTATCCATGAGCATGGAATGTTTTTCCATTTCTTTGTGGGAAAGACACTTTTCTAAAGAAGACATCCAGATGGCCAACAGAAACATGAAAAGATTCTCAATGTCACTCATCATCAGGGAAATACAAATGAAAGCCCCAGTGAGATACCACCTCATGCCGGTCAGAGTAACTGAAATGAACAAATCAGGATAGTACAGATGCAGGCAAGGATGTGAAGAAATAGGAACCCTCTTGTACTGTTGGTGGGAATGTAAACTGGTGCAGCTGCTCTGGAAAACAGTGTGGAGGTTCTTCAAAAAGTTAACAATAGAACTCCCCTATGACCCAGAAATAGCACTGCTAGGAATTTACCCAAGGGTTACAGGAGTGCTGATGCATAGGAGCCCATGTACCCCTGTGTTCATAGCAGCACTCTCAAAATTGCCAAAACATGGAAAGAGCCTAAGTGTTCATCAACGGACGAATGGATCAAGAAGATGTGGTTTATCTATACGATGGAATACTACATGGCAATGAGAAAGAATGAAAGCTGGCCATGTGTAGCAACATGGATGGGCCTTGAGGGTGTTATGCTGAGCAAAATTAAGTCAGGTAGAGAAAGACAAATACCATATGTTTGCACATATAGGAGGATTACGAGGAAATTAAGGAGGACCAAGGGGGAGAAGAAGGGGGAAATTGGGGGAGAGGGAGAGAGGCAAACCATGAAAGACTCTTGAATACTGAGAACAAACTGACGACTGATGGGTGTGGGTGGGAGGGGCGAGATGGGCATGGAGGAGGGCACTTGTGGGGATGAGCACTGGGTGTTATATGGAAACCAACTTGACAATAAACTATTTGAAAAAAAAATGAATCCTGCTGATTTTGGCGTTACAGACAATAAATGTTTGTTGTTTTAATCCACTTATTTTATGGCAATTTGTGGCATCCTTCCTAGAAACTCAATACACATTGTTTCTAGTTTGGGAATATTATGAACATTTGTGTACAGGATTTTATGTAGACATATTTTTTTATTTGGGGGGATTAAATGGAAAAAAGTTCAGGATAAGGTCACTTGCTCTAAAATACTAGATCAGGGCTCCTGGGTGGCTCAGTTGGTTGGGCGGCCAATTTTGGCTCAGGTCGTGATCTCCTGGTTTGTGGGTTTGAGCCCCGCGTCGGGCTCTTTGCTGACAGCTGGCTCAGTGCCTGGAGCCTGCTTCTGATTCTGTATCTCCCTCTCTCTCTGACTCTCCCATGCTCAAGCTATGTGTGTCTCTCTCAGAAATAAAGCATTTAAAAAAATTAAATGCTAGGTCACTTTACACTGATAATATATTTTTGATTACGTTTTCCCTCTCCAAACACAGAAACTTCCCTGTTTCCTTTGTCACTAACATAGAAGGACTGTCTTACCTCTGGTCAAATATAATAATCATCGCTGTAGACATATAACTCAGCCTCTCTAGTGATGGCAAGACTTCACACAATTAGGCCAAGCAATTTGGCCCCTTAAGTACCTCAACTGCTCTACTCTAGAACATTATGTGACTTTTATCTATACATATTTAACAAAGACCCAAGGGGGGGCACCTGGGTGGCTCAGTCGGTTAAACAGGTGACTCTTCATTTTGGCTCAGGTCATGATCTCATGGTTCATGAGTTCTAGCCTCACATAGGGTTCTGTGTTGATGGCGTGAGGCCTGCTTGGGATTATTTCTCTCCTTCTCTCTCTCTGCTTCTACCCCATTTTCTCTCTCTCTCTCTCTCAATAAATAAATAAATAAATAAATAAACACTAAAAAACCCCACAAAGATCCATGGTAAACAAACAAACATGGTGCTGAATAATTGTAACTTGGGTATATATAAAATTTTGTGAGATAATACTGATGCTCAAAAAATAAAAAATAAAGTATAACAAAGAACTAAAAAAGGCATTGTGAATCTTGACCTTAACTTCACATCTGACACACACACACACAAAGTAAAATGGGGCATATATTTAAATATAAGCCAATAATATTTTAGAATAAAATATAAAAGAAAACCTTTAGACTCAGAAGACTGAGTTTAAATTCTGCTCCTTGCCAGCTGAGTGATCTACTGTCAAGTACATCATCAATAGCAAACCTTTATTTTAATCTGTCAAATGGGCTAGTTAATAACATTTCTTATGAAGTCTCAAGTATTAGACATGTTTACAAGGTAACAAATGTAAAAATGTATCTTGTACAGGGGTTGGCATATAGTGAGCATTCAGTAAATTTTCAAATGTTCCATACTTTCCCTTGTATTTTGTACTAAAATCTGCCTTTCTATGATTTCCACTCACTGGACCAATTTATATCATTAAGGGCTGCTCTGGACAAAGACAATCCTTCTTGCATGTAATAAAATATACTGTGAATCTAAAAGCACTGTCACATGGGGCAACCTAAAGTATGCCCATGGAATGAGGTGGGTGGTTTTATTGGGTCTTTAAAATTTCAAGTCTCTAAAACCTTTAGGTAGTGAATATTGTGGAAGCAGGGAGGAGGAAAGCCATAGGCATTTTGTGAGACCTGCTTAGAGCATGACTTCTGTGGGCTACAAGGATGTCAACCATGGCTGCTGGTTGACTCCGTTGCTCTTTGAATTAAGAACCTTCTCTATATAGTAGATCTCCCCTCTTCTTAGTGCAGTGAAGTCATCCTAATCTTAAGGTTGAGAACAAGCAGGGTTGCCATGGAGGCAAACTATGTTTGCCAGAACACTCTGGACAAAACCAGATGTCTGGGGTTTGTTATGCTTGCAGAAGCACAGTCTATGCACCAAACTTGATGTCAAGAATTCTTGATGAGGTTTGTAGTAGAATATGCTATCAGGCAGCCCTGTGATGTGTGACAACCAGAAACAAGAAGCCTTATGTATATCTCTCATCACTTAGGAGCCATAACTGGGACACTTGAAATACTTTAATCCAAGCTGTCTCTCTCTCTAGAAGTCTAGGTGACTTATATAAATCCTTTTACCTATATCGAAACTGCTACATGTTCTTCTACTTCTAAGACAATGGAATACTGAATATTGTTCAAAATGGAAGATCTTATTGAAAAAGGGCTCTAGACAATAGTATTCCCTAATTTTTCTCACATTACAAGCCTTACATTTCACTCCTGATTTTCGTGGAACTTTTTCCTTTTTAGTCATATTCCTTATCATTAGCTAAGACTTTTAGAGCTCTGGGCAGTTTCAACGTGCCGAGTAAAGTGTCTGAGGCTCTTAGGTGAATGGCCCATTTGTATGCCAACATTTCTTTAGAGGTAACAATTTCTTGATTTTGAGATAGGGTCATAAGTTTAGAGAGCATTAAGGTCAGTGATGTCCATTATAAACACCTGGGCAGCATTTCAAAAATTAAGTCCCAGAGTCATACAGCAGGCCTAATATCAGAATCAATATGGCTGAAGATTACACATGTCCTTTTAACATGTTTCTCCAGTAATTCTGAGGTACAATGAAGTCTAAAAACCATGATTTAACCCACCTTTTTTCTCTCATTTTACATAAATTATAACTGAAGTCTAGAAAGAGCATGTAACTTCCTGAATTTCACAAATATAACTGAGGAAATGTTCGGAAGGAGAGCTATGGATATAACTGTAATTTCTAAAAGTTATTTCTGTGTAAAATTAATTTTCAACGTAGAAAAATTAGACTTGACTTAAGGTAGTCAGTTCACTTTGGTCAGACTTCAGCATTAAATGATAGGGGGCTTTGCAAAAATGAACTATTGGGACCACATCAAGATTAAAAGCTTCTGCACGGCAAAGGAAACAATCTATAAAACTAATAGGCAACCGACGGAATGGGAAAAGATAGCTGCAAATGACATATCCGATAAAGGGTTAGTATCCAAAATCCATAAGGAAAACACCAAANTGGGTTGTAGGGGAAGGGAAGGGGGGTGATGGGCATGGAGGAGGGCACTTGTGGGGATGAGCACTGGGTGTTATATGGAAACCAACTTGACAATAAACAATTAAAAATAAATAAAAATAATAACAAATAAACGGGGTAAAAAAAGATAGAGCTTTTGACTGACGAGGCCCAAAGCCCTTGAGCTTTTCTCCAGGCAAGCCCTGAAGCCACATCCCAGTTAATGGTTCTGTAACTTAATTGAGCTAAAAATAAAATACAAGTTGGGTTTCAGGTGCTTTCTCCCCCCTTTATATTTACATAGAATTTATTAAATGATATGTTTCTTGGAGGATGAGATTAGATCTGCGTGGGATTAGATGAAAATGGGCAAGAATTTTGCATTTTTCCTGTAGCTCTCCAGTTGCCTATATAGATGCCTTCTGTAGAATACATCTCACAGGGCTTGTGTCCTGAGTGCATGTTGTTTTGAAATTTCGAGTGGGTTCAGATATTTTTGAGATGAGTCCTTTCATCCATGTCAGAAGAACAGCTTGGTTTTTTGGTTCCACTCCAAGGTAAGGACAGATTCTGTGAGACCATATTAATTAGCTTATTCTGAAACTTCAATCAGTGGTTACAAAAGGTATTTTTTCTTTTTTTTTTTATAGTTTATTGTCAAGTGGTTTCCACAGACCACCCAGTGCTCATGGATAGAAGTGCCCTCCTCCATGCACATCACCCCCCTTCCTCTCACCCCACACCCATCAGTTTCTTGTCAACATTCAAGAGTCTCCCATGGTTTGCCTCTCTCCCTCTCTCCCACTATTTCCTCCCTTCTTCTCCCCCACAATTCTCCGTTAAGTTCCTCCTGATACTCCTATACGTGCAAACATATGGTATCTGTCTTACTCTGCCTGACATGTCGCTCAGCATAACACCCTCAATGTCCATCCATGTTGCTACA
>NW_027527984.1:0-14583 GCF_008692635.1 Crocuta crocuta
TCTCTGACCACCACCGACGGCCCCCTTCTCCAAAATGGTGGAAACAAGCTGCCCACGGAAACGCCTCCCTCGTGCCGAGATCAGAGCCCCAGGAAATATTTCCACAGAGTTGGGGTAGATCTCCCAGGAAGATAGCACACCTAAGGGAGACACACCTCCAGAGTTCAGAGAGAGCACCCAGGGAAAAGAATCCACCCTCCAAGTGTTAAAATTCTGACCTTGTTCCAGGAGCCCCGCAGCAACTCACAAAATGGGGGTAAAGCTGTGGTGCCTCTGCGGTGGAACTCTCTAGAAAAGTGCCCTCTGGGAGTTGCTGGAAATAAGTCCCCCCAAGGAGTCTGCGAGTGGTATGCACAGGCACGTGTGTGGCCAGAGGATTGATACATTATTACCTGCCCAGGGAGGTGTAAGCAAAGCTGCACACCCTGCAGCAGCGCGGCCCCGCACCGGAGAAGAGCGTCGTGCTGGAGAAGCTCAGGGCCCCCAGCACCTGCTGTGCCACCCACCTGGCTCTGGGCAGCGTCTTCCCCGCCGTGTCTTAGGCGGTCCCAACAGGCAGACCTCAGTCACTGACGCCATAGGAAAAAAATTTTTTTTATCAAAGTATAAAATTTATTTTAAAACATAGAAACTTTTAACGGAACCAGAACTTTTCAATCCAGCAGGCTAGAAGTGTGAGTTCGGAGCTGAGAGGGAAGAAATCAAAAGCTGCACAATGTATTAATAGAAAAAGAGAGGATTCTGTGATCATCTTAATAGACGAAGAAAACACATGTGATAAAAGGCAGCAAATATTTATGAGAAAAGTTAAAAGCGTTTGGTACAAAAGTGTCAGCACGTATCTGCTTTGCACATTATTCCTGGGGGAGAAACATTAGAAATATTGCTCAGCGGGGCGCCGGAGTGGCTCTGTCGGTTCAGCGCCAACTTCGGCTCAGGTCGCGATCTCGCAGGTCGTGAGTTCGAGCCCCACATCGGGCTCAGTGCTGATGGTGCAGAACCTGTTTGGGAATTCTTTCTCTTTCTATCTCTGTCCCTTCTCTCTCTCACTCTCTGCTCGCTCGCTCGCTCGCGCTCTCTCTCAAAATAATAAAATAGGTTTTTACTTAAAGAAATATTGCTCATAAAATCAAAACAAGACGAGACTGTTCCCCATCACCCCTTCCCTTCAATACTCCCTACAGGAGTGATGTCTGGCAGCGTAAGGTTGTGAACAGGACTGCGCACACAGAGGGAGCTCTCAGACTGTTGAATTACGCACACCGGAAACATTGTATAGTGACAATTGTCTGGAAATGGAGCTTCGGGAAAGCTCTAAACCTGTTTCCTCCCCTTCAGCGTGTCTGATAGGTTGCTGCTTCACAGAGCAACCATAGCTGTGAGTCCATTTTCAAAGCTACTGCGGAGCAGAAGAGAAGAGATCAGGAAGAGGGCAGTTTAAAACACTACAAAGTTTGCTGTCATTATTGCAGTTTAGCCATTTATCTTGAATAAATATCGTTCCGATTTTTTGCAGCCCCATTGGTTAATTCCAGAGTGCCGAAACCTTGACAATATTTGCCAGTGTTTTCATTGCCTTTTTGCATTAGTGGGTTTTCAGAAGTTCTTACTCTACCACTTCATAAGTGCTTCTTCGTACATACAACATTTCAATCTAAGTATAAACGCAAGAAATTAAACTGTGTATTATTTACAAAGTCCTTTTCTTCTGGAAGAAAGCTAATGTGTGGTGCTTATATAATTGTACACAGCCATCTATGATGAGGACTTTAAGAAATCTATCTTTCTATCCCTGTTTTCTTTTCCTCCCCTATTTTCATTAAGCCTCATTATAGCACCTGCTAATAGAGTTAGGTATAGTCTCCCCACGTGGATAGCTTGCATGTGGGGATTCTTTTGAATTCCATATGTGAAATTTCCTTGCTGTTAAAGTTGCATAACCAAACATGAACAAACACCGTTGGTGATGCTGAGTGATGTTTCAGATTTGAATCCTTACATTCTCATCGTTGATTGTATTTTGCAGCACAATGGTACAATTTTTTTCCCTAGAAGGAATACATAAATCGCAAGAAAGTCATGACTGGAACAGTCCCCAGCATTGATGAACTTGTGAAAATAAAAAATTCACACGTTTATGTATGCAACGTGATCACCTTTGCGTACGCTGAATCTTTGTAAATTAGTAAAAATGTGACTATATGAGGAAATGTCAACTTTTTCACAAACATTAAAAGAAAACTTCACACTGTCGTGTTTCTCTTACAGTGTATCCCAGGTCAGTCTGATCAGGATCTTTTATCTTCCAGACTGCCGGGCCTCTCCAGCACTTTGCCTCTGTATGTCTCCATACAGAGATATACAGAATAACCTTAGCAGAGGAGAAGTTTAATAATCTGATGGTGAGGGTACCCACCTCCTCACAGCCAATCAACTGGGCATAAAATACACATCAGTACAGACTTAAATCTTTGGCCACCTCTCCTTTGAGTCAAAATGAATGAGGGTACCCATTTGGTAAATATCCATCAGGCTCTTCCCCAGCAGTCACATCAAAACCCATGGGGCTCAGGAACTCAGTGGCCAACTGTGCTCAGCACTGTGGGTCTCTACTCACCAAGGCTGACCTCTTTACAGCCATTGCTGTGTGCCCAGTCTTTCAGAAGCAGAGGCCAACATGGAGCCCCCAATATGGCACCGTCTCCAGAGGGGTCAGCCAGCTACCTGGTGGCAGCAAGTTCACTCTGGATCAATTTCAGCTGAAGTGGTTGGTCCTTTTGAGAGACAGTCAGTGATCATGGAAATGTGCTTCTCTGCACCAAATGTGGTCTGAAATTGTGTATCTTGCATCACTATGTTCTAGGATCTAGAACAATCTCTTTCTATCTCATTTATTACCACAGGCTCAAATCACTAAGCCTAAAACAATTCCTATGCCCTTCTAGCCAGGATTGTGAATAGGCTGACCTTCCTTATACAATAGTCTCAACTTAAAAAAAAAAATAAGAAAAGAAAAAGAAAAAAAAAAGTCCAAACTGACTTATTCTGTATTTGGAAGAACCTAGACTCTATGGTGGCCTCTTATCATCCAGAGACCTGTAACCTCTTTGAGAATTTAACTGCATCTAGTGACTCTTCTCACAGAAAAATACCCTTATACATAACACTTGGCCTACAATTTCAAGGGGACTTTCCTGGCTTAGAATTGCTCATTTTTAGTGTACAAGTGAGGCCACTTAAAATCAACAACAGAACAGAGTGAGTGGGGGGTGCATTTTAAGCAAACGCAAATTATCCTGGGTACTATCAGTTTCACTATTTTTCTGTAAATGAGAAATTCTTTACTGAATTCACAGAAGGTCCTATGGAATCGTGTTTGGGTGTACAGTCTCCGGAGTCTGACGGGCCTAAATGCAGTCTTTTTTACTCCTGACTAAGCTGAGTAGACCATCTAAAATTCCATTGTCCATAGCAAGTGCATGTAAATAGCATCTTCTTCCTATGGCTATTTTGAGAATTAAAAGGGTATGAGCATGGGAAATGGAAGATGTGTGCTGATTATCCCTCACTTCCCTAACAGACATAAACTTGCACTTGAGCAGACGTAGGGATTCAGTGAAAACTCAGGGCGCCTGGGTGGTTCAGTTAGTTAAGCATCCGACTCTTGATCTCAGCTCAGGTCTTGATCTCAGGGTTGTGAGCTCAAGCCCTGCATTGAGCTCCACACTGAGTGAAGCCTAATCAAAAGAAAAAAAATAACATTTGACTAGGGATTCAGTGAAAACTAGCTTTCAAAATATTAAAGAACTACCAAATAACCTACTCACGATGTAATAAACATCTTCATCTAAGTCAGACTTGGGATTTTTTTTTTTAATCAACAGAAGTCCTTCATAAAAATGTGTCATTATCAGCAGATTGGATCTCCTTTGAATTAACTGGTGTAAAAGATCACTTATAGGGAATATCGTAAGAATTTCTATATGTCTGAGGTTTCAAATCCTGCTTTATTTTTTAATGATTAATTTATTTTGAGAGAGAGAGAAATCCCCAGCAGGCTCCATGCTGTCAACACAGAGCCTGATGTGGGGCTCAAACTCATGAACTATGAGATCAGGACCTGAGCTGGAATCAAGAGTCGGTCGCTTAACTGACTGAGCCATCCAGGCACCCCTCAAATCTTGCTTTCAACAAGCAAATAATTTCAGTTATTCCTGAGCTTTTCATTTTTGTATTAATATTTGACTCTCTTAAAATCTTAGTGAATGGCTGTACATTTAATACAATTGACAACAGTAGAATTTTCCCAGTGTAAACTGGGCCCTTGCTTGCCTTGCCCTGAATTCTAATGCACCCACAAAGCATTAAAGCCACTGGGAATATCCGTTTTCAAGCGGGTCACTTCAAACACCACACCCTGAGGTGTATGCCCGGGCGGCCTTGTAGGTCTGTAATCTAGATGCATTCATTCCTCTGGCAGCCATGGAGGTGAGCAGCAGGGATCTCCATCCAGGAAGCAATGGCTGATCTTGCTGGGAACGCAGGTAACCAGCCTCCAGCTGTGGTGCCTTAGGGATCCGCTGCCGCAGTTGAGTGAGGACATGCTCTTCCCAGGCTGCCCCCAGCCAGTGACTAAGAAAGATGGGGGGGGAGGAAGGGTCTTAGGGCCTGGCCAGTTCTGCCCCACAAGACTTCGTCTATGGGAAATCTCAGTGTCAGAGGTCCCTGCTGGGCTGGCCACGACCTTGTCGCAGCGGCACTGCTGCCTGAGACTCTTCATACCCAAACCTCTTCCTTGTCCCCTTCTCTTACAGGTGCTATATCAGCAGTGTGGCCTGAAGGCTCTCCCTGCCGATTCCTGCTCTCTCTCCCCTTCATCCTTCACAGACATTACCCCCCAAACATATCTTGCAATTTAAGTCCATATTGGCAACTGCTGGCAGGAAGGTTCATCTGGTACAATTCCTAAACCAATCAATTAATGATTACTAAATCCTGGGGCACCTGTGTGTCTAAGGTAGTTGAGTGTCCAACTCTTGATTTTGGCTCAGGTTATGATCTCACGGTTTGTGGGTTTGAGCCCCTAGTCACTCCTAGTCCCTAGTCACACTGACAGCTCAGAGTCTGCTTAAGATTCTCTCCCCTCTACCCCCCCCTCTGAATAAATAAACCTTAAAAAAATAATTACTACATCCAAAATAGGATAGTCGCTATCACAAACCTAAAAGCAATATGAAAGACATAAATATCTCAGACAAGCTCAAGAAAATACCAATGATTCCTGTCATAATCTATCTTGTAAATATACCTTTAAGAGGCTAAGTCTCTTTGTTTCATGGATTAAACCCATATTTCTATTCCTAATTGTAGAATATTTTCACTTAGATAAAGGATTTAGTAGGCTGCACATCTATTTCATCTCCAGAAACTCCATGATCAACTACCAATGCCAAAGTTCTCTGGGAGTCTGACAACTCTGATTATCATACCATCTCTGATGTTCATGATGAGAAGTGTTCCTGCTTGGTCTTTGGCTAATAAGTGCTGCCACTTGGTTCTGATTCTCAGATGTGTTTATGGATGTTAGAAGTTTCCATAGTAATTTCTGGCCAACACACAGGAGCTACCATAGAGCTCTTCAAAGATGTTGGAGGTCCCATTATAAATTAATTTTTCACAGCCTTGGTGAAAGCTGTGTCATCTGGACCCTCCAAGAGGCGGATGAGCAGATCTTACATTAAAAAATTCACTTTAACACAGTCTTCCCAAGACCTTTGGGTACCTCACACTATAGTCCACCAGG
The DNA here is from genome assembly GCF_008692635.1 of Crocuta crocuta. NCBI lineage: Eukaryota > Metazoa > Chordata > Mammalia > Carnivora > Hyaenidae > Crocuta > Crocuta crocuta. Next base: position 5,804 of record NW_027527984.1, read on the forward strand.
AAAGTTATTGTATTTCTCCTTAATTTAGAGCAAGTGGCTGTTGTTCCTTATGTCACTTAACCAGCCAAGCAAACTACTGGAGCCAGCCCAAAAAGCAAAGAGATTTAATTCACAACCTCATTTTAATAATTCCAAATTAAGATATTTGGCTTGGTCCAACTTTATATTTCTTCCACCTTTTTACTCTATGCCCAAGGATCATTCCCAAACAAATATCCACAGTTGTTGGCTATATGTATGAAGAAGAAGCTTGCAGTTTTTCTGTTCTAGCACAGCTCCCAGTGGGTAGCAGGGTATACCTCGCTCCCTGTGCCTGTGGGGACTTGAGTCTAGTTACACCTCTAGAAGCAAAAAGGGTTGGGAGGTACAGCTTCCGAGGAGGATCTGAGTGCCCTGGAAGGGAACTGGCTCAGAGAAACCATGTCAGGTTCTTCAGAAAAAAAGGAAATTGAATCTCCTTGGGCAAGAAGTGGTAGACTGCTTATGAGCAAAGAAAACTCACAGAACTTATGGGATCAAGGTAAACAACCTCATCAGAATGGACCAACATATACCAATTATAAATGTCAAGATTCTGTTCCTTTCTACTCAGTGCCCTAACATTAATAGAAGGCATCCTATGAGTTTGGAATTCAATGTGTTGTAATTCATGTTATGGACTGAATGTTTGCATCCTCCCAAATTTACATCTTGAAATACTAACCCCCAAGGTAATAGGAGGTGGAGCACTTGGGAGGTAATTACATCATAAGAGGGGAGCCTTCATGAGGGCCATCAGGTGAGGAAACCATGAAGAGTTCCCTCATCAGAACTTGGCCTTACTTCCTGAATATGAGACAGGAAACCATCAAAACCCTAGAGAAGAAAGCAGGAAACAACCTCTTTGACCTCAGCTGCAGCAATTTCTTACTTAACACGTCTCCAAAGGCAAGGGAATCAAAAGCAAAAATGAACTATTGGGACCTCATCAAGATAAAAAGCTTCTGCACGGCAAAGGAAACAATCAATAAAACTTAAAGGCAACCGGTGGAATGGGAAAAGATAGTTACAGATGACACATTGGATAAAGGGCTAGTATCCAAAATCTATAAGGACTTTACCAAACTCCACACCTGAAAAACAAATAATCCAGTGAAGAAATGGACAGCAGACATGAATAGACAATTTTCCAAAGAAGGCATCCAGATGTCAAACAGATACATGAAAAGATGCTCAACATGACTCATCATCAGGAAAATACAAATCAAAACCACACTGAGATACCACCTCTCACCGGTCAGAGTGGCTAAAATGAACAAATCAGGAGACTACACATGCTGGCAAGAATGTGGAGCAACAGGGACCCTCTTACACTGTTGGTGGGAATACAAACTGGTGCAGCTGCTCTGGAAAACAGTGTGGAGGCTCCTCAAAAAATTAACAACAGAACTCCCCTAGGACCCAGCAATAGCACTGCTAGGAATTTACCCAAGGGATCCAGGAGTGCTGATGCATAGGGGCACATGTACCCCAATGTTCAGAGCAGCACTTTCAACAATAGACAAACCATGGAAAGAGCCTAAATGCCCATCAACTGATGAATGGATCAAGAAGATGTGATTTATCTATACAATGGGATACTCCATGGCAATGAGAAAGAATGAAATCTGGCCGTGTGTAGCAATGTGGATGGAACTCGAGGATATTATACTTAGTGAAATAAGTCAGGCAGAGAAAGACAGATACCCTATGTTTTCACTCATATGTGGATCTTTTTAAAAANCACCATTTCCCCCCTTCTCCTTCCCCCTGGTCTTCCGTTAAGTTCCTCCTAATCCACCTATACGTGCAAACATGTGATATTTGNCAGAAGACCATGGGGGACTATTAAATAATACATATCTAAGGAGCATATGGATCAAGAAAGTAATGAAAGGACATAGAAGGTATTTTGAACAGAATGAAAATGAAAACACAGTCTTATCAAAACTGGGGGGATGCAGCTTGAGCAATTTTTATTTTATTTTATTTTTATTTTTTTACAAATAGTTTATTGTCAAGTTGGTTTNTTAATGAACATCTTATGAATAACTGAGCAGGCTATACAATACCAAGATTTGGGGAGCCTTGACTCTGACCCCAGCTCAGCACTAGCTGGCTCTGTGACCTTTCTCAAGTCACTCTCCTTCTCTGGCTCTTCATTTGCTCACCTGAAGGGATTGAACTAGCTCAACTCTGGGTTTTTTCTACCTTTAGCATTATGTACTTTTCCTTTTGGGTGTCCATCTTGAACCTAGTGAATAAATAATGTATACTGGGTACATACCACATTTAGAGTCTTCCCAGAATATCTTCATCCTCATCCAACACTGTCAATATTGCCATTGTACAGTGAAATTAGAATCTGAATTGTTCTGTCTTGGAGATCCAAGCCCTAGTCTATGGCCCTAGTCTACCACTGGACTGTGAAATTCCATTAAATATAGCAAATATGGTTAGCTGTCATTTCTTAAAAATCAAAATTAATGCAAAATAATCACGATGAAGACCATGTCAAAATTTTATTTTTTTTCTTTATTTTAAGTTTATTTATGTATTTTGAGAGAGAGAGAGAGATCACAGGAGGGGCAGAGAGAGAGGAAGAAGAGAGAGAGAATCCCAGGCAGGCTCCACACTGTCAGCGCAGAGCCTGACGCAGGGCTCAAACTCACAAACCCATGAGATCATGACCTGAGCAGAAACCAAGAAATGGAGCCTTAATCGTCTGAGTCACCCAGGCACCCCTCAAAATTTTAAATACAGGATTCGATCTTGTACTTGCACAATCATGATAATCATGCGTGTAGAGGGAGCAGCAGGTGCCAGAAGCCAAACACCGAATACATACTCACTGGCAATTCCTTCTAAAGGCCATTGCTTCCTAAAGAGGGAAATTGGAAAGATGTTTCCTTTATATGCTCCTGTAATCTATAGTGCTGCAGGGCAAAAGAAATGGTTTGATTTCATTACAAATATCTATTTGTCCGATTTTTGCAATATTATCAAGAGTGCTCAGTAAGTTACACAAATTTTATTCATTAATATATTTGACTTTTTGAAAATAAAGTTTGATCAAATGATAAACATTTCCAGAAAAAAATATTCTTTAACAGGATAATAACATTTTCAGAAAACTTTTTTACTTTATTCACTTAAAACAACTATGTAGATGACAATGGTGCACACTTCATTTTTAAAAATTTATTTTTCACGGGTTTTCTTTTCCACCATTGTCTGGAAACCTGGTGTGTAATTTTCTGTTTCTAATTATTGATGTTTGCATTTTATATGAATTCTTGTGTGCACCTAAGCACAGTAAAACCTTGGTTTGTGAGCATAATTTGTTCTGGAAACATGCTTGTAATCCAAAGCACTTGTATATCAAAGTGAGTTTCCCCATAAGAAATAATGGAAACTCAGATGATCCATTCCACAACCCAAGAACACTCATATAAAAATGATTACAATACTGTAATATAATACAAAATAATAAATAAAATACAAAATATAAAGAATAATAAACAAATCAACCTGTACTTACCTTTGAAAACCTTCGTGGCTGGTGTGAGGGAGACAAGAGAGAGGAGGGTTATGGTGTAGGATGACTTTCACTATCACTAATGGAATCACTGTTATCTATTGGCTCAATGGAACCTATTCCTGCATGGGGGCCATTGTATATGCTCACACGGATGTTGACTACAGTACAGTATTAATAAACTCTGGTCATACTTAATGTACTTAATGTAACCATCAATAAGGCAGCAGAGGAAAGGGTCTCTATCTGCAGGCAGCCTGAACTAGAAGGAAGAAAAGCATCCCTAAGCTCACTCTTATATGGGAAAGCATAGGACTTTCTGTAGGTGCTTTAGAGTGACAAAAATACACTAGTGCCAGTTGTAGGCACCTACCACTGTTCTAAAAAATCACTGATTTCTGCCAAACACTGCAGTCTGAGACTGGGCATCCAAGCATGGGAGACAATCACCCACAATCCTTCAGAGAGAGAGAGAGAGAAGAACCATTGGCTCAGTTGTGATCGTGTGACATTCAGCGTCATGTACTACTCGTATCACAAGACATCTCTCACTTCTCAAGTTAAATGTTATTAGCAATGTTTGCTTGTCTGCAGAACTCTCACAGAACACGTTACTCACAATCTAAGGTTTTTTGTATTTAACATTTTAATTCAGATGGCTATAAGTAGTTAATATAAATTACTTAAATATGTATCATGTATGAATTATATATGACATTTCCTCTACATTGTATTCATTTAAATATGTATTTGTAAATTATACAATTATTTAATGAAAATAAGGCATCAAAATGGACTTCTTTTAAGAAACGAAGACAAGTGGAAATTTGTCAAAATTATAGGATTCAGTCCATTATAATTTTGACAAGGAAAATGAATGAGCAATCCCTGCGCACACAGAACCAAACCCAAACCAAGAAGCAGACTGATTAACTGAAAGTCGAAATGCTGTGACAGTAAGGGACGGAAGGAGAACTACGGAGGGTCTTACTTTAGAGGGGGTGACCTAGCACCTCTCTGAGGAGGTGACCTTTAAGGAGAGAAGAGACGGGTGAGAAGACGTGGGAAGCAGAGTCGAGGCAGCGGGAAGAGCAGCCCCGTAAGGCCCATGAATGGGCGCAGGCTGCCACGTGCAGGGAACCAGGAGGCGGGTGTGGGGCAGCACAGGGATGGGGGAAGGGTGGGGTATCAAGTGTGCTTGGACACGTCCACCGTTGTTTTCAACTGCCACTTCCGTGACTGCATTTGTCAGTCCTTCGTGGCCAAATAGTTTAAACTGTTTTAAACTGTTCATATTAAGTTTGTATAGCCCACTGCTGACTGCACAAGGGACTTTTTCTAGAAGCCTTATGTGCTGGTCTCTTGAGCCCGGGAGGCCTCATGCTGTACCTGGAGATGAAAGGGGGATCTTGCCAGGGACTTTATGAAAGTTAGTAAAGGGAAAGTTCACTATGTTGGAGTGAAAGGTCCCATGGGGGAACTCTCACACTCTACCATCTGTGGCCAACTGTGAATCCAACAGGAAGAGAGGTACCTTGCAAGTCCATACTACTTCAGCTACTAAGTTACTACCCCAGCAGGAGGAAGAAAGATCTTCCTCCGCCCCCAAAACAGCGCAGCCAATGAGAACCTGTCACAGCTCAGCCAATGAGAGAGTGTCACAGCTCAGCCAATGAGAAGCTGCTACACTCAGAACCCGACTGTAGTGCAGTGGACTTGCCATTCACAACCGCTCCCTCCCTTCTGTAAAAGAGCCTGTCTCTGCTTTATTCTTTGGATTTCCTGGGGTTTTGCTGGAGTTGCTTGGCTCGGATTGCAATTCTCGGCTATTCCCAAATAATGCACTTTGCTGGCACAATAACTGATGGTTTTTTTTTTAATTTTTAAACATTTATTTATTTTTGAGAGACCGAGAGAGACAGATCATGAGCAGGGGAGGGGCGGAGAGAGAGGGAGACACAGAATCCGAAGCAGGCTCCAGGCTCTGAGCTAGCTGTCAGCACAGAGCCCGACGCGGGGCTCGAACCCACAAACCGTGAGATCATGACCTGAGCCGAGTCTGACTCTGAACTGACTGAGCCATCCAGGCACCCCCTGATGGTTTTATTTTTAAGGTTAACATCTTCTTCAATTGGTGAAGAAATCCTCATGCCCTTTAGTCTTTAGATGTCAATTTCTTGAGGAATCCAGTTTCCCTTCCGTGAAGTGCGGGCACAGTGCGGCACAGCTCTCACGAGCACACGCGATGGAGTGAGGGACGCCCGGGTGTAACGCCGGCTTCAGCTCCCACCCAGTTGTCTGACCTTGAGCAAGGACATGCTTCCTAGGGCTTAGGCTCCTCGGGGGTTACGGGAAAATCGAGCCCCTGCCTCATGAGGTGGCTGTGGGGTTGAGGGGAGCGGGGTGGTCAGAAGCCAAAGCCCATCCCGGCACGTTTGAGGTGCTCTGCACATGTGCGGCTCAGGGCTTGGGGCAGCGAGTAGGAGACGTCATGGCCCAGAACCTAGGAGAGGCTACAAGCTCTGGGGCAGAGAGCAGTCCGCGGGGGTCATTCCCTGGTTGTCAGTGATCTAATTGGGGGAACACACAGAAAGCAGTCTCCCCTATGGGCCAGAGACTCGGAGAGGGACACAGGCTTAGGCCTGTGGGACAGGATAGCCCTCCCTGGGAGCTCTCAGTGCTGAAGAGCTGGGGCAGAGGCTGAGGGAGATGAGAGCCAGGCCTCCCTGCCCTGGGATCTCCCATCAGGGAGGGAGAGTTGAGTAGGGAAAGGGTTAACGTTAGGCAGGGAGAGAGAAGGGAGCCTCAGGGAGGAAGAGGCAGCTGCAGGTGGGAGGCTGAAGAAGCGGCTGGGTTTGGGGGGGATAAAAGGATAAAGGTGTTCCAGACCCACGTGTGCTGGGTGCCATCAGTGGAGTCTCACAAATGTTCTGCTAAGGCCCCAATAAAAATTCAGGGACAAAAATTGTTGGTCGCACACCAGTCGGGAATCCTCTCACTCTTGAGATCTTTGTAGTTTTTCTCCATAAACTCCATCGATTTGCTCACTCTCTGTTGTCATCTGCAGGAGTCATTCTTTCATGCTCTGACACAAGATCAGTGTCTGTCCCACGCTCCTGTAACAGAGGGAGCAAAGAATGTTCCAGAATCAGGGTGAGATGATAAATAGGAACCAACAGGAAACTGTGGAACAGGAGCAGCCACTAGCTGTGGAGCCCGGGGGCAGCACTGGAGGCGTGGAAAGGACTTGGCTTCAAGCCAGACCTGGCTCTGAGCAGTTGTTCCCGACGCCCTCATCTGCTCATGACCCGGGGGCTCTGTTCCTAATGCCTTTGTTGCCACATCCCCTCTGGTGAACTGAGGTTCCTGACAGCATCCACTTCCCTCACTTGTGAGGATTAAAAATAATTCATTCAATATTTGTTAGACCTATCTAAGCACCAGCCACTTATCTAGGTGTGAAATGACAGTGAACTAGACAACATTGACATGGATCTCCATGAGCCGCTAGACCAGCAGAGCAACTGTCAGGTACTGATACATACCCTGCAGAAAGTTGAAATGGGATGGAGAGATGCAAAAAGGTGGGCAGTATTTTGCATGTGGTGGTCAGGGAAGCCTCCCTGAGGAGGAGACATCTCACCTGCATCAGAGTCAACGGCCATGGCAGGTAGTGCAGGTTGAAGGGCCTCACAGGATACCCTCACCCCAAGGTCAAAGACAAATGAACAGGCATGCGCTTCAGTGGTTGTCGTGGTCTGTGTGGGGAGGTCTGTGATGCTCCAGCATCAGAGGGGGGATGATGGTCCTGCAGAGAATGGGGAATGGGCAAGGACCATCCCATGAAATCATTTCCTGTAACAAATCGATACTGACACACACAGCAGACACGTGTGCATCTCTATGTGCAGACACGTGCGCATGTTACCTCCTACTGGCCCTGCTCCTTTGCCTGATTTCTGACTGATGTACGTTCCTAGATCCTTAACGTGTAGTTCCTAGAAAAACAGGATCCTAAACGTGCGATCTGTGAGTTCTGTCTGGCTTTCTGCAATTCCTTCTTTAATGTGATTCCTTGAAAGCTATTAAAGACCCATTTTCCAGGGTTAAAATGGCACTGGTAGCTCATAGTAAGAAATGGCGAAGGAGTTTCTCAAATTATCACACTTAGAGACCTGTGGTCAAGCACCAAGGGTCCAGATGACCAAGTGTCGTAGCAGTGAGCCTTGCGGTCAAAATTAGGAGTATAATGGGGATGAATGGCACTCTAAATGTGCTGAAGAACAGGGGTAAAATATTTCTGTCCTCACGTCCTGAATGTCCCAACTTAAAGTGCACAGAAAGGACCTCAAAAGTTCTGTAATTGCCTTAAAAACAAATTGCTCTCTGGGTGGCTCTTTGGTTAAGCATCTGACAGCGGATAACGTCATGATCACATGCTTTGTGAAACTGAGTCCAATGACGGGCTCTGTGCTAAGAGCTCAGAGCCTGGAACCTACTTCAGGTTCTCTCTCTCTCTCTCTCTCTTCTTCCCAATTGTCCCTCTGTCTCTCTCTCCCTCTCTCTCTCAAAAATGAAAAAACATTAATTTAAAAATTACTCTTCCTCTCCTGTAGCCTAAGGGAGAGATCTGGGGAAACCTAATGAAAATTCTAATCCTATGAATGGCTGAAACACAACATACATTCAAGGCCAACTTCACAGGGCCTTTCTGTTAATGTTACAGCACCAATTGGGAATGAACAGGATCCGGAAACTTATAATGGGCCATAGATGCACACTCTGATAAAACTGGGTCCTCGGAACACCCAGTTCTCTATAATGTCTTTGCAAAGAGAAACATCCTTTCCACTCCTGGGAGGCGGTTATTTTCTCTTGGTCTGAAGAGACTGATGGTCTTGCCTGAAGTAGGTGCCTTGGAGGGCACTGCTGACCCTGCGCACAGTCTATACCCACAGCTCTCCTTCCTTCAAAACTCTGTAACTACACTCACATTCCCACAGGCCCTGAAAGCGAGGCACAGAATGTGACCCATGAGGAGTTGCAACATTCCCCACAAGGTCTACATGTTTTGTCTAATATGCATATGTAAAATCATGGAGAGTTCGGGTGGACTTTGTTTAAGCGTGGTGTATGATGGTGGAAGGAAATACTCATGAAGGAGATCAAATGAATGATATGGGATCCTAAAGAGACAATACAGATTCAAGGTTTTCATTTTTGG
>NW_027527985.1:0-491 GCF_008692635.1 Crocuta crocuta
TCTCTGGAGTAATCAGATTATATAGTTTCTCTGGATAACACCATCATCATTTCTTTGGCCTCTTCAACCATATTCCACTCTTTTGCTCTTTGAAAAAAGCTTCTTATTCTTTCTGCCTGCTCATTTCGTTTCCAATTTCGCCTCATCCCCACCCTGTCATTTCTCTCGTTCTTTATGCTCTTCAACCAGCACTGCATACACCCGGCTATTTATTTGTAGCTGGGAAATCTGGTTATATGCTTTAAACTGTTCTTTGTCTATTGGGTTTCTTCTTTTTTCCTTTTCTTTTCTTCTTTTTNTCTTCTTTTTTCTTTTTTATGTATTTTTCTTTTTTATTATTCGCCTTCCCTCCTCCCTCTTTTCTCTTTACTTTTTCGTTTTCCCTTTCGGATTGCGTGTTTGTTGGATTTGTCTGTGCATTTGTGTGCCTTTGGTCTCTGTGTGTTGGTCTGTCTGTTTTCTTCTCCAGGGCTACCTCAAGAAACAAGCCA
>NW_027527986.1:0-146698 GCF_008692635.1 Crocuta crocuta
GTGGAAACTAATTTGACAATAAACTATTAAAAAAAAAAAAACACAATAATTTACTTAGGAACAATCATAACCAAAGAGGTCAAAGAGCTCTCCAGCGAAAAATACAAGACTTTGATGAAAGAAATTAAAGACACAAATAAATGGAAAGATATTTTGTGCTCATGGATTGGAAGAACTAATATTGTTAAATTGTCTATACCTTGCAATCTACAGATTCAGTGTAATCTTTATCAATATTCCAATAGTATTTTCAAAGAAATAGATAAAACAATCCTCAAATTTGTATGGAACCACAAAAGACTCAGAATAGCAAAAACAATCTTGAGAAAGAACAACAAAGCTAAAGGCATCACCATTACTTCCTGATTTTAGACTGTATTACAAAGCTACAGTAATTAAAACAGTATAGTACTGACATAAAACCATGTAGGTCAATAGAACAGAATCCAGAAATAAACCTGTGCATATACCATAAATTAATTTACAACAAAATAGTCAAGAATATACAACAGAGAAAGTATAGTCTCTTGAATAAAGGCTAGTGGAAAAATTGGATAGTCACATGTAAAAGAATGAAAATGGACTCCTATGTTTTGTTATATACAAAAATCAACTCAAAATTTATTGAAAAATTAAATTTATGACCTGAAATCTGTATAGTATCCCTTATATGTGTAATCTAAAAAAACAAACAAAGCTCAACCTAGAAGAAAAGAGAGGGTAAATTCTTTGACATTTGTCTTGATAATGAATTGTTGGATTTGATGCCAAAAGAAAAGGCAATAAAAGGAGAAATAAGCAGAAGGGATGACATCAAACTAAGAAGCTTCTGCACAATATGGGAAACCATCAACAAAATAAAAAGACAATCTACTAAATGAGACCAAAAAATGCAAATCATCTATCTGGCAAGGAGTTAATATTCAAGATACATAAAAATCTCACACATGTTAATAACCTGATTAAAATATGGGCACAAGGACTGTTTCTAAAGAAAACATACAGGTATGTGAAAAGGTGCTCAACATCACTAGTCAATAGGGAAATCCAAATTAAAACTTCAATGACATCACTTTATACCTGTTCAAATGGCTATCGTCAAAAAGAAATGATGGCAAGGATGTAGAGAAAAGTAAACCCTTATGCACTTGTTGTTAGTATATGAGTTGGTGCAGCCACACTGGTAAACAGTTTTAGGTTTCCTCAAAAAATTAAAAATTGAACCAGCATATAATCCAGCAATCCTACTTCTGGGTATACATCCAAAGGAAAGGAAAGCAAAATTATCTGCATCTCCCTGTTAATTACAACATTATTTACAATAGCCCAGGTAAGGAAACAATGAGTGTTGCATGTTTTCCTTTTACTTCATTGAAGTATATACAAACTAGAAATAGACTAACACTGTTTAAGGAGTTTTTAAAAAAATTTTTTTGGAACACACATTAAAATATAATCTACATTTTAAAGCAAAATAGCTGTCGGTCAGTTGTGCTACCATAACAAAATACCATAGATTGTATGACTTTAAAATGCAGAAATCTATTTTTTCACAGGTCTTGGAGACTAGAAGTCTGATATCAGAGTACATTTATGGTTGAGTTTGCTGCCTTACAGCCGTGGACTTGTGGGAATAAGAGATCTTTCTCTCCTTCTTCTTATAAGGCCACCAATCCTATCAGATTAGGATTCCACCCAGCGTTACCTGTCTCCTATAAACCCTATCTCTGAATACAGTTCCTGGGGCCAGGGGTAAAGCTCAATATATATGAATTTTAGGGAGACATAATTCAATCCATAGCAATAGTCTAGTCATCAAAAATGGGAGCTGTAGAGTTAGTAACCAAGTAATCAAGTTCAAATATCTGATGTACCATATCCTAACTGTGTGATCTAAAATTCTCTTTCTCACCTATAAGTTGGATAATAGTACTAACCTCAGGATTACCATGATAAATGAACACGTAGGATATTTACAACACTGCAGAGCAGATGGTTATTTTTTCAATTGAGATGTAACAGATATATAACATTTTATCAGTTTCAAGTGTACAACACAATGATTTGATATAGGCGCATACTGCAAAATAATTACAACTTTAATTAACATCCATCTTTACAGTTACATTTTTTTCTTGAGATGAGAATTTTTAAGATCTACTTTCTTAGCAACTTCCAAATATGCAATAAAATATTAACTACAGTCACTATGCTGTACATCACATCCCAGGATTTATTTGTCTTTTACCTGGAAGATTTTATGTATTTTCACTAACTTCACCCATTTCACCTACCTCAAACCCCTACCCTCTGTCACTGGCAACCACCAATCTGTCCTGAGTTCCCTCCCCTACCCAAAGATCCCACATGAGATTATATAGTATTTGTATTTCTCTGTTTGACTTATTTTATTTAGCATAAGGCCCTCAAGGTCTATTTATGCTATTACAAATGTCAGGATTTCCTTCTTTTTTTATAGCTGAATAATATTCCTCTGTGTGTGTGTGTGCACGCACACATTCAAACACACACCACATTTTTACTCTGTCCATTATCCGTCAATAAACACTTAACTTGTTTCCGGGTATTGTCTGTTATAAATAATGCTGCAATGAACATGGGAGTACAGATATTTTTGAGATAGATGATAATTTTATTGTCCCTATTGAAATTTTTGTGTAGTTGACAATGTTACATTAGTTTTGGGCATATAACAAGGCATTCAAGAGGTTTATATATTATGCTATGCTTACCCAAAATGCAGCCACAATAGACGGTAATTTAAAAATAAATATTATTATTACTAGACTACATCACAAGAAAAATTCTCTCCCATATAGGATAATCTTTTTAAAAATGGATTTGATTAGTCAATGTACTATTGAGTCGGAATTGTGTTTTGTTTTTTTATTTTCTTAATATTTATTTATTTTTGAGAGAGGGAGTGAGAACATGCAAGGGAGAGACAGAGAGAGAGGATACACAGAAACTGAAGCAGGCTCCAGGCTTGAGGTGTCAGCACAGAGCCCGATGTGGGACTTGAACCCACGAACTGTGAGATCTTGACCTGAGCTGAAGTTGGACCTTTAACCGACTGAGCCACTCAGGCACCACTAGAAATTGGTTTTAAAAACATTTCCTTGGAGAAGTACAGGGAAGCTAATGTAGCAGTGGTTCTCAACTTCATGTCAGACAGCAGTATCAGCAACATCTGAAATTTGTTATAAATGCAAATTCTTGAACTCTAACCCAGACCAGATGAAGCAGCTCTCTGGGGGTGAGGCTCAGTAATTGGTGTTTTAAAAAGCCTTCCAGGTAATTTTTCTACACATTCATGTTTGAAACTCACTATTAAAAAAGAAAGGTGGGGGTGCCTGAGTGGCTCAGTCTGCTAAGTGTCCAACCCTTGATTTCAGTTCATGTCCTGATCTCACAGTTCCTGAGTTTGAACCACATGTCAGACTCCACAATGACAGCACGGAGCCTGCTTGGGATTCTCTCCCTCCCTCTGCCCCTTGCTCATGCCTGCTCTGTTTCTCTTGCTCTCAAAGTAAGTAAATAAACATTAAAAAAAAAAAAAAAGGTAAGTTTGTGAAGGCCACCTTCATAACAAGGCAATCTTTGGCGAATCCTTGACATGGAACACTGAACCTTCTGCTACTTAATAAATTGATTTGTTATGTAAATAAATGAAAATGGAGCCTTTATAGTAACTATAGAAATAACCTATAAAATAATTGGCATTTAATTTTATGCCAGTGATGAATAGGAGAAACACAGAAATCTATACAGGCAAATAAAATAAGATGGGTTTATTTAGCATAAACAATTTTGTTTAAGTTAACTGTACTTCAGAGACAATAGTAGGATTTCTGGTATCCCCCTTGAATCTCTTTTTTTTCCTAAGAGAGGACATGTCATATGAGGAACTACACTGCTCTAAGATTTATATAAGCCATTCATATTCTAGGCTTAGCCCTCATTTAAGAACACCCTCATTTAATAATACAATTGTGAAAAGTACTTGAGAACTAGAAACCACTTTCGCATAATCTTACTTTATCTCTGCATTTGGCTGTGCAAATGAGCCTTGCTTTATTTCAAAGTGGCATTATGTCATTTCATTTGGATAATTAACATTGACTGACTGCAAGTATTAAAAGAGAAAGACCTGGCCAGAGTCCAAGCTATCTTCCACCAACATCTCCAAAGCATTAAAAATGAATAAAAAGAAGTCAAGGCCATGAATCTGTTGCACAGAATGAAGAGATGAAATCGATCAAAGATTTCAGTGGCCTGAGATCAGCCACAGTTGAACATAGAAATCAAAAAGAAGTAGTCCATTGTACACGTTAGTTCTACAGAGTTATTGATCAGAAAGCTCTCTGATGGCCAGCAACCAAGAGGCCTCAGTGGTGTCTTCAAATGACGTGATGGAGAAATTCCATCACCATTAATTCAACTTCAGGATTTATTTCTTTATTCACTACGCATACATAACAAAGGACCATGGAAGCCAAAGAACATTGTCCTAAAAATCATGGGTGGGGAAGAGATGAGTGAGTAGGCAAAGAGAGAGAAGAAACGGTGAAAGAGAAAAAGAGTGAAGATGAATGGAAATCATTAATACCAACCATCCTTAGTATTTTAGACTTCATGAGAATGATTTCTTCTGCATATTTGTGATAGACCTTCATTCCATGAACTAGTTGAAGTACTAGTTTATATAGTTTCTACCCATTCCAATGATGCTGTGCAAAAAGCAACCAAATATAATGCTCTGCAGAGGATGATATTTAGAAAAAACTCGATTATTAATTTTATAAATAAGATATCAAGATAAGCACTCTCTGTTAACAAATTATTTCCTTCCACTGGTGTCTGAGGGACATGTAATTGTGTTTCTACAGTATTGCAGAATGTTGCCCACTTGCTTGATTTACTGTCTTACTACAATTCACTTGATGACTTCTGTATAGTGACCATTTGTTTAAGGTAATGAGGTACTTCACAAGTGTTTAATTACTCTTTTGTAGCAAATAGAATGGGGGTTAGTGGCTTATCAAAAGTGTATTAATCAGTAACTAGAATACAGCTTTAAACACATGTGTCTATCGTAAGACTGTTGTACCAGTGTCTTGGAGTTATTTTGTCACACTAATGGGCTTATCCAAGCCATCCTAGTGCTCAAATCCAGTCCTTGAAACATTAGATTTTTTCCCCAACAGATTCACTAGCCATAATTGTCACATATATATCAAGATGGCTTGCTTTAATTAACAGGCTAGCACAAAAGCATTATTTAGATATTAACTCACAAGAAAGCAGTTTATAGTTAAATAAAATTGCTCACAGCCTATCGGTTTACAATAGACCTTTAAATTTTAATTAACTAAGACTTTCACTAACATACCAAAGGACTTAAAAATAGGTTTTTCAATTTTTAGATATGAAGGAATCTTAAATGTCAAGAACAATCCCTTGTGAAACTCAAGTTCCTTTTGAAAATTTTACTATTTAAAAATACTTCCATTGTAGTTAACTTTTTCATTCCCAAAGAAACCCACTTGCTCCTTAACAATTCTACCATAAATATTTCTGTTTTAAAAACTTAGATTTCTACTTTATTATAAAATACAGCTTTAAGCAAAACTTTACTTTCATTAACACTGTTAAGTGAGATTTTATATATGGTAAGCAAAAACATTTGGAGAAAAAGCAATCATAACAACTTAATTAGCAATTGATTTGCAAACTATTCTATTTTAAATCACAATAGTGTGCTATCAGAAAAATCTTTACTGCTCAAATCAATTTACAAAAAAATTAATCCAGTTTTCCTTAATAATTTGGCTTTACTAGAAGCCTTTACTACATGGCTATATAGTCTTTAATAAATATTATACATCCAATATGATCTATTTCACATTGTTGCTCATGTTGCCTTTTCACCTTTGGTCAAGTTTTTAAAAATAACAGCAAAGGGGCGCCTGGGTGAATCAGTCAGTTAAGCCTCAGACTCTTGACTTTGGCTCAGGTCATGATCTCAAGTGAGTTGAGCCACATGGGCTAGGTGTTGACAGTGCAGCCTGCTTGGGAGCCTTGCAGAGCTTCCTCTCTCTGCTCCTCCCCCACTTGTGTGCGTACCTCACTCGCTCCCTAAATAAATAAAAACAAGCTTTAGGGGCGCCTGGGTGGCTCAGTCAGTTAAGCTCCTGGCTTCAGTTCAGGTCATGATCTCACAGTCAGTGGGTTCCAGCCCTGCGTCAGGCTCTGTGCTGACAGCTCAGAGCCTGGAGCCTGCTTTGGATTCTGCGTCTCCCTCTCCCTGCCTCTCCCCTGCTCATGTTCTGTCTGTCTCTCTCTCACAAAAATAAACAAACATTAAAAATTTAAAAAAAAAAAAAACTAAAAAATGATAGCAAAGTGGTGGTCCACGCAGCTCTGGATTCAGGCTGCCTGGGATTTATTCGTAGTTTCAAGAACTAGCGATAAAGAAGAACAAATTATTTCTTTAGTTTCCTTATCTGTAAAATGGGATTATTAATTATCCATTGGTACTTAACAAATTACCACAAACCTAGGGTCTACCAGCCTCCATTCTCTTCTGGATTTTGGAGTCAGTCGTCATATCCTTAATTCAAGTTGTTGGCAGAATTGAGTTTCTTGGTGTCAGACTAATACCCTCTGTTCTTAAGGGCCACTCTCCATAGGCAGTAATGGCTGTATGCTTGGAAACTAGTACGAGAGAAGCTCTCCTGCTTCTAGTTTCTTCTCAGGCAAGGGATGAAACCTCTTTTAAAGTGCTCACTTGATATGTTCAGATCTACCTAGCCTATTTTTCCTTTTAACTTAATGTCAACTGATAAGGGATCTTAATTTCACCTGCAAAATCTCTTCACCTTTGCCATATTCTCAGAAGCAAATCATAGGTTCCACCTGTACTCAGTGAGAGGGGATTACATACAATGGTGGACACTAGGGAAAGGAAATTTCAGGGAACATCTGCAATGGAATAATAACAGTACATACCTCTGGGTTGATTTTTTAAAGAAAATATTTGTATAAAGTACTTAGAATAGTGCATGACACAATAAATAACATTACATATATTTTTGTCTGATGTTCATTTTTGCTGAGTGACTAAAATGGTGGTATCTCTGGCAAAGAATATAAGCTGATATGAAAGTGGTATGTTCAATATTTTTCCTGCTGGACACAGAGATGCCAAATGAGGGTTGAGGAGAAGTAGATAGGTTATTACAAGGATTACTGTATAGTCTCCACATTTACATTTTCCTCGTGGCTTAAAAAAATTTTTTTTAATATTTTTAAAAATTTTTTAAAACATTTATTTATGAGAGAGAGAGAGACTGTGTGTGTATGAGGGGGAAGGGCAGAGAGTAAGGGACAGAGGACCTGATGCAGACTCTGCTGACAACAGAGAGCCCAATGTGGGACTCAAACTCAGAAACTAAGATCATGACCTGAGCTGAAGTCAGATGCTTAACCAACTGAGCCAACCAGGTGCCCCCCTCCTCATGGCTTTTATGCAGGATCCAGAAATTCCTTCTAGGAAAACAGCTTCTGCTCATATGAATGGTCAACGGTGCTTCATTAACCAAAGAAAGAGTATTTTAAAAAATGTTTCTGATGATGTCTATCCTCCACATTCCATAGAAACATCTTCTAACCATCCACAAAAATGCTTTATTTCAGTGAATCCAATGAACAAACTATGGTAGTATAGTGTTATTGTTTTTGCTTTGAAAAAAAAAAGAGAAAAACTCTTTGACTTTAAGCACAGACTCGGATGAGGTGGAGGGCAAGGGAGAGTGGAGAATAACATCCCATGCTAAGTGAATTTAGGGTAAATAAAAGTGTTATCTTCCTGAATGCTCTTGAAAAGAAAGTTCTCACTTATTTTCTCTCATGTTCCTCAGTTCCCAATGAATCCCTAGAGAGCTCAGAGGAAACTGGAGGTACACCAAAACACAGTCCCTGGTTGTTTTTTTTTAATGTTTGTTTTGTTTTTAAGAGAGAGAGAGAAAAAGAGAGAGAGAGAGAGAGAAAGATTCTAGGAGGCTCTACTCTCCTGAGTTGAAGTCCAGGCTTAACCACTGAGCCACCCTGGTAGCCCCCTGGGTTTTTAATAACAGCTGCCCCAAGAATTTCACAGCTCTTTCTCATGAATTCTCAAAAAACCCCAATGGAAAAAGGTAATTCTTAAAGAACAAATTGCAGATAGTTTAATTATTTTAAACAGTAACTATATAGAAAATACATTTTTCTTTGTTTTGATAAGTCATGGACATTTTAACTTAATTTACACAATATCTCATAGGAATTTTAAGAATATTTTCACTTACATATTTAACACTAAAATAACTCATGTACTTTTTCTGGTCTAGAAGCAACTTGTTACCTCCAGCACCCCCTTTCCCGTTTCCACAAGGCTTCCTTTCCTAAGATTTCTTGAGGAGTAACTGGTATGCATATGCTGCCAAAGCAATTGGTTAGTTTTATATTCTAGTCAAAAACATAATAAGTTCGGGTTCTATGTTGCAAAACAATAAAATAGGTTGATTGGATTAACAAAGAAACTGTTTTGTTGATTGTTGGTTTCTTGTTTCTCACTGAATTTTGTGTTATTTCTTAAATCTTATCTCAGGTGTTTTAATCATTCCAGTTTTTTTTTTTTCATTACCTAATATCCACTGATTGTTTGGGTTTTATATCTCTCTTTTTAAATTTTTTTCCTTATTATTTTAGGGAAAGACAGAATGCACAAGTAGGGGAGATGATGCGGGGGCGGGGGAAAGAGAGAGAGAGAGAGAAAGAGGGAGAGAGAGAGAGAGGATTCCTGGCAGTCTCCACACTCAGCATGGAGCCTACATGTGGCTCGATCCCATGACTTTGAAGGCATGACCTGAGCAGAAATCAAGAGTCACATGTTCAATCGAGGAGCCACCCAGGTATCCTGAGTTTTATTTCTTATTGTATTATTTTAATACTAATTTTCTTGATTTGATTGTTTCTGGATGTAAGGAAATACTATAAAAGAAAGAATTAGTTTGTGCAAATATGCATTCCCTTACATACACAAAGCCACAAAATATTAAGTTTTTATTTGTGGGATGGGATGTGTGTATGTAACCACTCATGTGGTATATTTTCAGATCCTCTGAGACCACCCTATCTCATATTTACAACTCTCCATCTGTTCTCTTATGTGTAAAATTACATAATCAAAATCTCAGTTTTTTTGCTTAAAATGTTTCCACTGAAAAGCAAGTCCCAGGTGAGAATTCCAATTTGATATTTGTTTGATGGGCACTTATGTACAAATCCTCCAATGCTTCCCTGAAATACTTCAGAAGTTACACAAACACACACAATCTGAAAGCTGACAACTAAATTAAGTGGGGCAGATCATCCTGTAAATCACAGAATTATGGCCACATATTTACAAAATTTAAAGTGAGTGGAACTGGACTGTAAAGTTCAATAAGTAGAGGAACCTATGATATGATGCCAGTCAATCTATTGTTTAAAAATACTTTGAAAGATCCTCTATGTTTTTCTCTGTTGAACTCTTATTAAGATAAAGCAAAAGAAAGGCAGCCATTTTGTCACCTCATGGCTACAGATTTAAGGCAACGAGTGGACTCTTCCCCTTTTTATACTTCCATCAATCTTCTCTGTACCAATTAGAGGCAGAAATGCTTGAAAACAAAACAAATAAAACAAAACAGCAAAACAAGGAGACTGAACTTGGGGGTAGACTGGAATTGGCACATTGCTTCATAGGAGTCAGTTCCTGTAGTTCAGGGTAGATATAGTAGAAAGAGGAAAAGTTTCTAAATGCAGCTTATTTTCAGAATTTAAGTTATTTATATACTTTCTTTTATTCTAGTGTATCATGGTTCTAGAAAATGAGAATATGTGAAGGCCTCATTTTTAACACAGAGGCCCAAGAAGATAGCCTTCTGGACACAGGGAATTGGCTGAATCAGCACTTTCTCATATATAAATAGTCTAAATTACTACCATAGATACTAGATGCTTTACAAAAATAAATAATAATAGTAATAAAATAAGCATCATTCTGAAAACAGTGAAAAGTAAACCTCTGAAAATTATCTTCTGAAAGAAGTACAAAATAGTTATTGAAGAACACTGGGCACTCTCTCTCAGTGGGATTCCAGAAGACAATACTTATTGGTAAAAGTAGAAATCCTTAAGAAGTGAAAATGTCAAAATGGCAGGGGAGTGGGGAAGTAGAATGAAATAAAAGGAGAGATATTTTTCAAGGAATAAAAAGATATAATAGGATAAATAAAAAATACAATAGTATAAATCAAATATATAAAGAGTGATTAAAGAATTACTTTAGTAATAGCAGAATTAAAGCTATAGAAATTTAAATATTTGATGTGAAAGTCAAAAGTGTAAGGTAATGGAAACAGGAAAAGGTAGTATTTGTGAAAAACAGAAAATACTGGCTCAAGCCCAAGCTGTCTCAAATCTTCCCACCATGCCCTCTGGGATTCATAGTCAGTCACCAGCATCTTCGCTATATGCAGTCCTTACTGAAATTTTTTCCTGGGAAAAATTAACTAACTAGTAACTCATGTTGAGGCTGCTCTCTATTTCATACACCATGTATCCCAGTGCAGAGACATAAGCCAAGTCTCTCCTTCTTCCCAATTGCCATTCAAAAACCATGTTTAAGCCTTTTACTTTCATAAATCTGAACTGTTTTGAATGTCAGATTCTGCAACTCTGCCATTTGCTATCCCCTCTTATGTGTTAACTACATATTTATTTGTACTGGGAAGTGTCTCCCTCTCTCATCAGTATTTCTGAAATTATTTTTGATGGCACCAACACTCATTCCAATCATTTCTTTTGACCTTTCATTTATTTGACTTTCCAGGTGCTTGTGATAATTTTTTTTTTCATCCTATAATGGCCGACTACATGGTCATATCCTTAATTGTCTTAAAATGACTACTGCCCAACTTCAAAATGACTGTTGGTATTTCTTCTGCTGATTACCCACCTTAACTCTTCCAGTTCACCCAACATGAAATTGCCATGTCATCAATCCTTCAAGATGCCAGGGATTCCAGTGTATTCACCCAACTGCATTTTCAATATTAGTAATGCTTCTCATGTCATCTTACCACTCCACTCCACACTCTGCCCACATTCCAAAACTCTTGGCTCTCCATCCACCCAAGCTTTTCCCTCTTCTAGTGTCCACTATCCATCCCTTTGTACAAATATGCTACCAAGTAGCAATTTTTAATGTTTCTTTTCCTCAAATGCCATAGTCAATCCATCTGCAAATCTTTTCAGTCCTATTTCCCAAATATGACCCCCAATCCAACCACCACTCTCTCTTGCCTACCATCACCCTGGTGCAAGCCACTATTACTCATCACCTGAACTGCTGCATGAAACCCTGAACTGGATTTCCTGCATCTATTTTTACCTCTTTAGAAACATTCATGACATACTAACAAGTGTGGATAGTTAGAAAATGAAACCAGAATCACATCTTTCCACTTTGTAAAACTCTTCAGGGGCTTGTCATTTCATACTCTTTCTCCAAGGCCTGTTCGATCCTTTGTGATCCTACCTCTCAGAACTCAGCTCCTACCATAGTTTGCCTCATTTACCGTACACGACTCTTTCTTTTGATGGCTTTTGATTTTTATGTCATTTCATTTCATGCTTTTCTTTCATTTATTTGAGCAGTCTACTTCACCTTCATGCCTCCATTCAAATGCTACCTTTTCAGATAGGTTTTTTATAATTCTGTTTAAAATTAACCACCTCCTCCCTCTTCTGTCGTCAACACTTTTGGTCAATTTACCCTATTTCTCTCACTTTGTTTTCATCTCCTCCTGGTAGAATAAATGTAAGATCTACTAAAATAAGGATCTTTCTGTCTTGCACACTATCATCCCCAGCTGGTAGAATAGTGCCTACTACAGACTGACTGCTACTCAATAAAAAACCAGCAAATTTATAATAAAAAATCCAAGTAAATAAAATGTATAATTAAAAAATCTTTTCAGAGCTGAAAAATGATCTGAGTTTCCAGATTTCAAGTGTCCCAGTATATTAAGAAATTCTTGATATAGTCAGAACAAATTTATGAAAAGCTTGCCGATAAAAAGTAGACAGAATTGCTCAGATTTTTCAACTGCAGTAATAGGAACTATGGAAAGGGATGGTTGTTATTTCAGGACTTATACAACCAGCTTAATTTTCTTTCATATGGAATGCTACTAAAGACACTCTCAGATATATTATGGCTTAGGAAGGTTACAACCAACTCTCTTTGGATTAAAAACTAATAATAAAATAACATAAAAACAAGAAATAAATTTAAAAATTGGCAACCCAAAATATTTTTTATAACTTCAGGAGTTCAGTGGAACTACATGTTGTTAGGTACATTTTATGGACTTATAAAATATGGCTCAGAGTGCTTATATTAGCACTTTATTCTTTCCTACAACCTCTTTTGCAGACCAGGAATTATGTGTATCATCCCACATGCTTTATTCAAATTAAATACCTTGTTAATCAGGATAACCAATTAAAATAATAATTGGTTCTACTCAATTCCAAACTTCAAGTATTTCTGTCATTGTGACACCATGCTGAGTGAGTTGTAAAGTAAAATTAATCTTTCTCCCTCCTTCCACATAAATTGAGATTCATAGAGCTCTACAATGGCAATTTTCATTACCTAAGAACTTAAGTAATAATTTTCATTATCTTTGAATGACCTCAAGCAGTAAGTTACTTTTATTTTAACTGGGAAAGACCAATAAATCATTCTGTGGCAGATGTTGTCATCAACAAGCCTTTATGTCACTTGCTAGGTCATTGATTATGAATGTTCGTTCATTAACAATACTGAATGGAAATAATCTTAACTATGTAAAATGCATGCAAGGACAAAAGGCTGCAAGGAAATTAACCAACATATTGGTATCCCTACTGAATGAGAAAATTATAAATGGTTTTTCTCTTTAAATTTTCTGAATTTTTAAAATATGATATCACTGTGTTTATAATCAGTTGGATTATACACACACATACACACACACGTATACACACACACACTCACATACTGTTTGATCATTATTGGCTAGAAAAATGCATAGCAATAGACTTGAGAAAAAAGAAACCACAGTTTGATGTTAGTCATCTCTGGTTGTACACAAAGAGCTGATTTTTTCTTCCTTTAATGTATTTTTTTTTACTTTTTTCAAAGTAAATATGTGTAACTTTATAAAAGGAATGAATAAACCTTGATTTTAAACTCAAGCATATATAAAATATATATCAACAAATATATATTTATAAAATATATGTCAATAAACATATATTAAATATCTTAATTGATATTTATAAAATATGTAAATATGTTATATATAAAATAAAATATAAATATACACACATACACAATATAATCATTATTAGGAAGAAAAATGCATAGCAAGAAACTTGGGAGAATATAAAACACAGTGTTGATGTTAGTCATCTCTGGCTGTACACAAACAGCTGATTTTTTCTTCCTTTTAATGCGTTTTTTTTACTGTTTTCAAAATAAATATGTGTTAACTTCATAACAGGAATGAATAAACCTTGATTTCAAAATCCATGTATTCTCTGGGGGCTCCTGGGTGGTGCCAGTTGAACCTCTGACTACTAGCTTCAGCTCAGATCATGATCTCATGATTCATGGGTTAGAGTTCCCCATTGGGTTCTGGTCTGGCAATACAGAGCCTGACTGGGATTCTCTCTCCTCTCTCTGCCCTTCCCCAACTCTCTCTCAAATAAACTTAAAACAAGTAAAATCCATGAATTCTCTGGAAAAGTTAACATATCAAGGTGTCGTCAGTTGCTTTATATCCCAGTGGGAATAAATATATGAGTCCAGGTTGATAAGGGTGGAAGTGTGGAGTAGTAAGTACTACTGATAAGCAGTAGTAAGGAGGGAGAAGACAGGAAGATAGTGAAAGTATATTAGGGCACAGGAAGTTTTTATAAAATAGGGATGGGGTAAGGAAAGAACCATAATAAATATTTACATTTTTGCCATAATCCTTTTCCCTACAGATACTTTTCTTCACACACTTTTAAACCCAGTTGAGCTATTTACCTACTTTTCAATTTTGTTTAAGGCTGACTTGACTTTGCTTAAGTCAAACTAAGTAAGCTGCAACACTGTTAGATTGATATATTTGATATGAGAGGTAGATTTTACAATAATCCATTAGTTAATTAATTCATTCCCCAAGTATTTATATAATATCTATTACTAGATGTTATACTGGAGTACAATGAATAAGATAGATGCAGGTTTTAAAAACCAGTACAAATGTGTGAGTAGGGATAGATAATAAAAGGTGAACACATAATCATGACGATTTTAGATATTGATAAATGCTATGAAGAAAATAAAACTGGTTAATTATGTTAACCAGTTAAGGGGCAAATGGAGGAAACTAGAATTTGACATGAGCAGAGTAATCTAGGGGCTATCTACCTGACACTTGAGTTAAATGTTAAACAAATACAAGTTTACTGAAAGTTTGTTGGGTTCAATAATTGTGTACAGTGAGTTGAAGAAGGATAAGAAAAAGTTACTGATCTTTTGGGGACCAGTATCAAATGGATTCACAGGGCACCGATTTTTCAATGCAATGTTTCCCAAAAGGTGATCTCTGGACCAGCAGCATCAGAGCCTCCTAGTACTTGTGAGAAACATAATTCCTGGGTTTTACCCTAGACCTGATGAGTTCTTTCAAAAACACTTCTGGTGACTCTGATGCATGCCAAAGTTTGAGAATCACTTCTTTATTTCCTACTTGCTGAATCTGCTAATTAGAACCAATTTTCTAAGCTAACTGGGAATTACTCACAATTTAAATATGTTCCTTTTTCTTCCTCCTAGATTATCTAGGGCTTCTCAGAAAATCATGGATAATGTATATTGGCTCAAATGGTCTAAAAAAGCATCATCACTTCCCTGAATATTTTGGAAAGAAAAGACTTCCTTTTACAAATAACTGTGCAGTGCCTTATCACCATGATGCAATAGAGGCTGTGCAGGAGAGCCAAGTGACCACCACACTCAGTTTCAGCACATTGGCTGCTCAAAAACAAACAAACAAACAAACAAAAAAGAAAAACAGGAAAAATTGTTTTTATAAAGCCCCGAACCAAAAGGAGATTTAGCTCCTTTCTGTCCCTAAGGGAAAACATGGTTCCCTGTATGATGTAGTTGCATCGACCTCATGACAAATAGTTCATTCCGTCATTTGTTAGCTTTTGGTGGACAGCCTGTGAAAAGGGAAAAAGTAAGCAAGAATATAATTTTGATGACCACAAGTAACTATACTGGAAAAAGTCACTAAAATATTGACGGAAGTTCTCTTCTGAAGAGACTTCTATATGCTTTCTGCTGTTATGATGGGAATGGGTGCAGAGCAGCTAGTTTTTTTTCAACTGTAGAAATTCTCTTTCTAACACTTACATGTCAATAGTGTGTCCATTAATTTTCTGTATCACAAATAAAGTCAGGGTGGTATGACATTTTCCCCACTGATATGTCTTACTATTTTAAGAAAAGAGAGAGGAAGGAGGAGGAAGGCAAGAGAGTATGAGGTCATCCTTTTAGGTACAAGACCTTTTCAAACTTACCTTCTCTCAAAGCAAAATGAAATTTAAGTCCAATATACTTCTCAGCGAAGAAGTTAAGGGCCAATCTCAATATTTTCTTGTTCTACATTTTAATATCCGAAAAGACATTTAAACTTAAAAGGCTACAAATACTACAACTCTCAGAAATTCTATTCACTAGACAAAACCACTTTAGCTGAATTTGTAAGCCAACCATCTGTCCCCCAGAATAAGGTTTCAAAATTTATAAATTAAACTGAGCATCATGCTAGTTTCTTATTCTGTTATTTTCAACATCCACCTAATTCTGAGATTTCATGTTTTATTCCAGTTTTTAATAGTTTTTAATACCCACTGTGCTTCCAAGTGGCCTAGAAGAGAACACTTAGCCAGAATTATTGTCGTCTGCCCGAGAGATAGGGCTGTTACAGACTTGTTATTACTCTTGGTGATTTCTGTTCTTTCATGTCTAAAACGTGTTTGTGATGAAGCCAAACTAATTACACAATTTCAATCCCAAACTGTTTCAAGTTGCTGGTAAATTGAAGTGTAGAGAGTGTACAAGTTTTATTCATTCACTCACAGAGGTAGGATGTACTGCTAATACTAGACGAAATACAGTTTAACAAAATGCAGTCATTCAATCAATAAAATACAGAGAATAAAAGCCCTTTGACCTTTAAAGTATGTCATATATTAAACATTTCATTCATTGTGGGAAATACGTTTGTGAAAGAATGCATTAGTATATACAGCAATTTGGGGCAAATTAACAAGTATTATAATTTCATATTTTATGACATCTCACTGAAGTATCTTGATATATAAAACTGGAACATAATAGAGAAAACCACAAATTATAAAATATGGCATTTCCTTAGTAAATACAATAAAGCAGGTTAAAAATGGTCAAGGAAATCTATAAGGATTATAAAAAAGAAGGAAGTATGTGATTAACATTTGTGTAAGGAAATAAAAATTGGGATAAGTATCTTGTAAAGAAAGGAAATGGAAAAATGTTATCTTACAACAAAGAAAGGGGGATATAGGCAGGTAACAACTATAAAACTGGGAACATTGCGAACTCATGATTTTAAAAGGAAATGTCATTTGCAGCTCTCTCACTAAAGTACTCTGATACAATGTCAAATTGGCTACCTGCCAGTGGTAAAACTAAGGCAATCCTATGTGTACTCCTAATGGCGTGACAAGAGAGGAAACAAAGAGAGAAGTTGATTCCATGTTTCACTACAGGGAAAACTCACAGCGGATTAGGACCATATAGGTAAAAGCAAGAATCTTTTCACAAGTTTAGAGAAAGGGAATCACCTTTCACAACTACCACTTTCAGATGGTGATGCTAAATGAAAAAACAAAAATATATTCATATGTGTGTGTGTGTAAATGGAACAGGTTGAATTTGTGAGAAGCCACACATACAAAAGGATCCTCAAAATAAGAAAATAAATGCCATGTTTTTAAGCAATTATTTATAATGAAAAGAATGGCATTATGTATGCATTATATAATTGTACTGATTTTTAGTATATAATTATACTACTTCTTTAATCAGTTGTGATATTTGAGTATTCTGTTTCTACTATTAAGTACATTTCACTTATAAAATATAAACCTTTATCAATTAAATAAAGGAATAATAAGAGGGAACTCTAAGCTGTATACTCCTGGGAAAGAACAGAATGGATTGGCCAAAGGAGTAATCCCATATAATAACCATGGCTGATCAGCACCATAGGTCACACAACGACCCAAGTGGTGGCTTGGACAAATGTTCTCAAGAAGAGAGGTAATTTTGCACTCATCCTTTTGTCTTCTGGAGGTAAAGCCCCTAAATTATTGGTAATAAGATATTAACTAGCCAAGCATATTTTCAATAGTTGTTTTAACAGTCTAGGTCAATAGAAAAGACGGTGTGTATGTAATATGGGCTAAGGAAGTTTTCTCAGCACAGTTGTAGGAAAGGGAGCAGGATCTGCAGAGCTAAAGCTCATTGGAAATGTCTGGACTTACAGAGTCCCTCAGATGAGCAGTGAAGTTATAACAAGAGTACAAGTGCCCAGCCTGAAGTACTCCTGCTAAGGTTTGCAAAGTACAATTAGCTCTGTATGCCAACCCATCAATCATCCAGAACTTGCAACCTCAGCTTCAGTGAGACAATAATCTTTTATTTCTTCCTAGCTTGGAAGATGGCTATATCCTAAGGAAAATACAGCAGTGTGTCTGATGAAATGACTATTACCCAAGGAGGCCTAAGAAGCAGTTTAAGAATAAGCATGTTTATCAATGAGAATAAGAATAAAAAACATAATTAGAGAACAGATCTACATACACTATGCTGAAAATTTTAAGCTAGATTTAATATTAAATAATATCTTTAAATTTTTTTAAAAATTTTAATTTTAAAGTGTCTGCTTTTTGAGATGACTATAATGATTAAATCCACTGTAGTATGATTTTACTTTTTATTTATTTATTTATTTTGAGAGAGAGAGACAGAAAAAGATAGAGTGTGAGTGGGGAGGCACAAAGTGAGAGGAAGAAAGAGAACCCTAAGCAGGCTATATGCTGTCACTGCAGAGCCTAATGTGGGGCTCAAACTCACAAACTGTGAGATCATGACCTGACCGAAATCAAGAGTTGGGTTCTTAACTGACTGACCCACCCAGGAGCCCAAGTATGCTTTCAATTTTAATTACATGTTTGAGAAATCTGATTAAAATATAATCAAGATAAATAGCTGAAAAATTTTGTTTTCAGCTTATGATAGTTCTCTAAGCATTCGGCCTAATATCATTTAATAGATATGTAATATTAAACAATTGAACATTAAGAAAATTACAAATAAATAAAAGCCATATGGTGGTTGAATAAAAAGGGATATAGACCTATGGGATAGAATAAGAGCCCAGACATAAACTTATAGATATATGGCCATCTAATTTTTGACAAGGGCACCAAGATCACACAATGGGGGAAATATAGTCTATTCAATAAGTTGTGATAAGAAATTAAATATCTACATCCTAAACACGTAATTGGACCCCTATCTTACACCACTCAGATGATTAAATCAAACTAAATCAAAGATTTAAATATAAGAGCAAAAACCATAAAACTCCTAGAATAAAATATAAGGTCAAGCATCCTCAACATTGGTCATGGCAATGATTTCTCAGATAAGATACCAAAGTACAGGCAACAAAAGTTAAACTTAATAAGTGGAACCAGACCAAACTAAAGAACTTACACACAACAAAAGACACTATCAGCACACTGAATGGGAGAAAATATTTGCAAACCATATATCCTTTAGGGGTTTCATAAAATTTATAAAGAACTCACATAACTCAATAACAAAAAAGCAAGTAACACAAATTAAAAATGGGCAAAAGACCTAAATACACATTTTTTACAAAGACAGATAAATGACTAATAGGTATATGAAAGTTGCCCAACATCACTAATCATCCGAGAAAAACAAATCAAAACTACAATACAATACTATCTCATAACTATTAGGTTGGCTATAATCAGAAAGACAAGTGGTAATAAATGTTTCCAAAGATGTGGAGAAAAGTGAACCTTTATATACCAATAGCATGAACATATATAGATGAAGCCATTATGTAAAACTGTATTTTGGTTCCTTAAACCACATTACATTATTAAAAATTGAGCTATTATATAATCCAGTAATCTCACTCCTGAGTATGTATCCAAAGGATTTGAAATCACTGTCTTAAAGACTTATCTGCACACCCATGCTCATTACAGCATTTTTCATAGCAAAGATATGGAAACAATCTATGTGTCCTATGATGGATGAATGAATAATGGAAATGTGATATATAAAAAGATCCTGTGATTTAATGGATGAACATGGATGAAACTTGAGGGCATTATGCTAAGGGAAATAAAATAGAGAAAGACAAATACTGTTTGCTATACAGGTGGAGTCTAAAAATTTTTTAAATGACTTCACAGAAACACAAACCAAAATAGTGGCTGTAGTTACTATGGGGAGGGGGGAGGAGGGTGATAGAAGTCAAGGGTACAAAAAATTACAAATAGTTTTAAAATATCTCTCATAAGATATTGCATAAGAGCCTATTAGATATTAAAGTTAATAAAAAAGAACATCTATCGAGTACTTGTATGTGCTAGATACTGTTTCCAGTGCTTTATCATGCCTTCTCTCTTGGTTTACCCATATCACAGCACTATGAGTTTATAGTGTTGTATTTTGTAGGTGAGCAAACTCTAGCACAAAGAAATCAACTTTTTCTGGGTTACACATCATGCAGTTCCAGGCAGGGCAATTCCACTTGTTTCCAATCTTAACCACCATGATGCAATGCTCCCTAGTCACACCTACATGTACTGAATGGCATTGACCACCAAGCATATCTAAGTTGAGTGTCAATTCTCTGTAGACCTAAATGTATATATCCTGCACTTTGGCCAGTCTGCATCAAGACAGGGGATTTATCCAAG
The DNA here is from genome assembly GCF_008692635.1 of Crocuta crocuta. Taxonomy (NCBI): domain Eukaryota; kingdom Metazoa; phylum Chordata; class Mammalia; order Carnivora; family Hyaenidae; genus Crocuta; species Crocuta crocuta. Next base: position 20,230 of record NW_027527986.1, read on the forward strand.
TGAAAAATGGGTATCTTATATTATAGTAAGATTCTCCCTTGGTGTCTCCCACCTCTACTTTGCTGACAGCAAGAAAGCAAGACTTCATTTAAAATTCTAATCTTTGGGAGGAGATCTATGAAGAAAATGTGTTTGCCCAATCCCATAATTCATATTTTGGATGATAATAATAATGTGTGAAATAAACAACATGGGGAGTCCAAAATCATTTCAACACATTAAAAAATATTTTACCTTCCTTCGAAATACCAATACAGAAACATAGGTAGCTCTGAATCGTTGAATGTTCTTTACAGAATTCAACTCTTTCCATTTAATTTTACTTTCACAACTGCAAAACTAAGTGAAAAGGGATACACAATGAGCCAAGACTACAATTCTGGAAAGGACCCATTTCACCCTGCCTCTCAGCATCAGCCAACACCACAAGATTCCACTTATTGTTACAGTTCTTATTGTTAAGTCAGTGCTTAATGATCAGCTGCAGCAAAGCTTATGACTACAACTATGACAAAACTAGAAAACATGTTTAAATATTCTTACCTAAATATCTGGACTGCTATGGGACAGAGCTATTTTGCTGTCTTTCTAAGTAGAAATATCCTATTAGAGATCAATGCAAAAGCTGAATGGCTTTAAAATTGAAACCAGTCTTTTGGACTAACGATTTCATAAGCAAGTCACTTTAACAGGTATGTCCAAACTGCACAGAATTGACCTGAAAGGTATTCTAGGATGGATAAGGACAGTAGGTCTCTATTTCTACTCTTGCATTCCCAAATTGCCCTCCAGTCCCGGAGAGAAAGACGTCATCCTTCTTTTCAGTGTTGCTCTCACATTCTATGTATGTACCCTGATCTCATCCAGTATCTCTTTTGACTTTCCTCAATTTCTCCCTCTCTGCATTTTATTACTTACATAAGGATATACAACCCACTGTAAGCAAATGCTTTCACACACATCAAGTCCTCTTAACAATTCTGAAGATAGAAAGAAGACTAGCCTCCTATATACTAAATCAGGCTTGATTATACATTTCCTGTCACCGAGCTCTGAGGAGACCACAAATCAACAAAATGGAAATCTACGTCTCTTATTACTCTGCCATCTCTAAACCTCTTCAACGTTCTTGTCTGATCGAATCATTGTTGTCTTCTTTTTTAATTGCTATCATAATTTACCAACTTTCTGTACCAGGACACATGGTCTGCACATGGCCTGGAGTCACCCACTCTTCTTCTGGTCTCACAGTGGTCCTGGGTGATGTCAAAGTCTATGGTCAGGACTTCTTCATCAGCCTACCTTAATCTCCAGTGACTTTTCTCTCAGTGCACTTGCATACTCACACCCTGGACTTTATCACAACTCAAATCTGCTCTACTTCTAAAATCTTTTACTCATATTTGCCTGTCTCTATCAATAGCCTTTCCTTTCAAAGTCGTTCTACCGAGGGCCATACCAAACTCTGTAGTGTCTCAACTACATCATTTATTACAGATCTATCAGCTTTGTTCTGGACTCACTTCCCTGTCCTATTCAATCTTGGCCCAACACCCAGATCATTAAGCTCCACAACCCTTCTCGTTGCACTATTTTCTAGCCATCACACAAACCTTTTAAAATCTCTCATCCCCAGAGCAAGCTATGTCCTAATTATTCAGGTTTCTGCTGCAGAAAAGTACCTAATAGGGAAGATGTATGCCACACAAAATTCATGGTTTCTAGCCCAGCTGGATCTCAGAAGCCTCCTGGGCAGCCTTCTAAGCATTACTAAGTAGCACATACTCCATTTTCCTCAGTTGCTAGTCTCAACTTTCACATTTCTCAGAAAACCATTATTCAGCTACATCCTCCCTCAACCTCAGCACATCAACTTGCCTTATATTTAACCAAGAAAATTTAGCTGAAACAAAAATCATTCTCTCCTTTACAAAATTACCTATGTCTATGCTCCTCTTTTTCACCTAGGTATTTTTCTTAGAAAAATATACACAGCTCCTGTGTGTGTCTCCTTTACTCTCACACAACACTTGTAACACCAGAAATGTGGGGTTTTAATCACACACAAGCAATTTTATGACATGAGCTAGGTGCCAACAATTCAACTCAACACTGACACCGTCTACCCGAAAATAGCCTCAGATCTCACGAGTTAAGTACGGCTTAGTCCTTTAATACTGTCCCTCCGCCAACTTCAGTGACAACTTCAATAGCAAGACTTGGTTGTCACTTGACTGACAATCCTATACATTGACTGACTCCCCATACACTGAAAGTTCCAATGACCTCCTCCTCTTTGATTAATTTGCTAGAATGGCTCAGACAAAGATTTTACTTACTAGATTACCAGTTGATTACAAAAGTCTTTAAACTCATGAACAGCCAGATAGAAGAGCTGCATAGGGCATGATATGGGGAAAGACTGTGGAGCTTCCATGCCCTCTCCAAGCACCACTCTCCCAGCACCTCCAGATGTTCACCAACCCAGAAACTCTCCAAGTACCATACTTTGGGGTTTTTATGGAGGCTTCCTTACATAAGCGTATTGATTGAATCATTGGCCATTGATGACAGATTCTACTTGCAGCCCTACCCACATCACACTGGAGGTAGGGGAAGGGAATGGGACTGAAAAGTCCAACTCTCTAACCACAGGGTTGGGTCTCCAGGGAACTTGTCCCTATTTTTTTAATATAAATTTTTTAAATGTTTATTTTTGAGAGAGAGACCTTGAACAGGGGAGGAACAGAGAGAAAAGAAGACACAGAATCCGGGCTCTGAGCTGTCAGTGCAGAACCTGACTTCAGGCTCAAACTCAGGAACTGTCAGATCATGATCTGTGCTGAAGTCAGACAGTTAACAGGCTGAGCCACCCAGGTGCCCCAGGCCAGCCCATCTTTTAAGTAAGGTCTAAAAACCACCTCATTGGGGCACCTGGGTGGCTCAGTTGGTTAAGCGTCCTACTTCAGCTCAGGTCATGATCGCACAGTTCATGGGTTCGAGCCCCGCGTCGGGCTCTGTGCTGACAGCCATCTCAGAGCCTGGAGCCTGTCTTGGATTCTGTGTCTCCCTCTCTCTCTGACCCTCCTCTGCTCATGCTGTCTCTCTCCCTCTCTCAGAAATAAATATAACATTAAAAAAAAGATTCATAACTTTTAAATAGATAAAAATAAAAACCACCTCATTAACATAAAAAGACACCTTAATAAGCTCTTACCACATAGGAAATTCCAAGGGTTTTAGGACTTCTGTGTCAGAAATGAGGTCAAATAAGGGTGCATGGGTGGCTCAGTTGGTTGAACATCCAACTTCGGCTCAGGTCATGATCTCCTGGTTTGTCAGTTTGAGCCTCACGTTGGGCTCTGTGCTGACAACTTAGAGCCTTGAGCCTCCTTCAGATTCTCTGTCTCCCATGCTCATGTGCTCTCTCTCAATGAAAACATTAAATTTAAAAAAAAAATAAATAGGGGTAAACAATATGTATATATACACACACATATGCATATATTTTTTAAATTATAAATCACAAATTTACACTGAGAAAAATGATGGTGTGCAGGTAACTTATGAGGAATGTAATCCCAGAGAGAGGGTATGAGGAAGAGAGGGATGAAATAGGAAATAAGGGAAAATTAATGCCAGGAATAGCTTGGCCACATGGACAAGCAACAGTTTCCCGGTCACTTGCAATCTCCTCAGAAGCATTAAGAATTATAAGGAGTGTTTATCAAGAAGACAAAAGTAAAAAATATTTTTTGTTCATCTCTCATCACGAGTTGAGCAAGGGTGGTCCCATGGGCAACAGCTCTCTAATATACATCTCTATATTTTCTTGAGAGTGTCCTGCTGAGTGGTCAGTAGTCTACCGAACATCTCCTCATAGAATTTCCATAGGTATCTCAAAGTCAACATGCCAAAAAACAGCCTGTCATTATGTACTCTCCACTAATAAAGGCAGAAAGACACAAACACACACCCTGCTATATAGCCTCTCCATTATCATCTACCTACCTACCTAAGCCATAAAACCTTAAATCATTCCCTAATTCCTCCTTCCTTTTTGATATTTTAATTCCCTATTTCATGATTTTCCTGTGAGCTTTACCTCCTGAATAGCTTTTAAGTTAATTTCTTCCAGAATCCCTGGATAGCTCAGTTGGTTGAGCACCCAACTCTTGGTTTCAGCTCAGGTAATATTCCCAGTGTCCAAGGATCAAGCCCCATAAGGGGTTCTGTGGTAAGTGTGGAGCCTGTATAAGATTCACTCTCTCTTTCTCTCCCCTTACCGTACCATGCTCTGTCTCTCTGAAAATAATAATAAAATAAAAAATAAAGTAAATTAATATCTTCCTTTGAATCCTATTGTCACTATACTATTTCAGATTCTCATTGGTTTTCACTCTGGTTACTCTAATTCCTGCATAACCAGTTCCACTAGCTTCTGTCTGATTGCTCTTCAATTACTTCCAGTATGAGGTGGTTTTTTTTTTTTTAATGTTTCATTTATTTCTGAGAGAGAGAGAGAGACAGCATGAGCAGGGGAGGGTCAGAGAGAGAGGGAGATACAGAATCTGAAACAGGCTCCAGGCTCTGAGCTAGCTGTCAGCACCGAGCCCGACGTGGGGCTCAAACCCACGAACAGCGAGATCATGACCTGAGCTGAAGTTGGACGCTTAACCAACTGAGCCACCCAGGCATCCTCAGTATGAGGTTTTAAAGTCTAAAGCTGAGACCCTGAGACAAAGACTCAGGTGCAGTCAGTTTATTCAGGATATTATCCTAGAAGGGACAAATAGGGGAGTAGGAAAAATGAGGGCGGAGAAGTTTCATTAAAAAAGGCACATCTCTGTTTTTTCTTTCTAATTACCCCTAGATATTTATTTTATATGTCACACTCCTGTGTTCTCACAACATCCTGTTCAACTCTGTATTGTTAATCTTAACTCAATAATCTAATTGCTAATTTACTCGTCTTCTCTAAACTATTAATCCCCTGAAGACCATATCCTGATCCTTAACATCGTGTCTGATACACTGATTGCTTAATTAATACTTCATGAGTAAATAAATGAATGAATATTTTTATAGATAAGGAAATTAAGACTCAAAAGTAATCAAAGAGTTTGTTCAGTATCTCAAGGTTTATAAATTAGAGAGTCACTTCTCACACAGCTGTCCTTTATTCCCTGTCTAGGGAAGTATATTTTGCCCAAATTATTGTTTCCATCACTGTTACTACTATTACTATTACTGCTGCCACTGTGGCTATTCTATTTCACCTCCATATACTCTACTCCCCCCATACATAAGCAAGCTAAAGTCCCCTGTAATTTGAGTGAGTAGAAGGTGGTAAGAAAGAATTTCATCTAACCTTGATGTTCTTCTAGTTTACATATTAATCTTAATTTGCTTTTTATTCCCACATATCCCTAATGTTAGGATTATAATTTCATGAAAGTTTCCTTTTCATTTCCTATGCTTTGGCTCTCATCTTTAACATTTTGATGGCAGCCTTGGTAAATAGTCCAGTGGTTATGTGCATATGTGTTGCTGCTGTTGGCATATTTCCTTTGCATTTCATTTAATTCTGGTTAACTCTTACCTTTCCTTCCTAAAATATTGTTTTCTGTTGCTGTTAAGGTTCCTCCTCTTCCCATCTCTCCAAACACCACCCTCTTCCTCTCCTACTACTTAGTGCTTCTCTTTTAACTATGAGCCTTTTCCAAAACTCGGTGCTCAAATTCCTTTCATCTCATTTCATAGCACAAACTGGATTCTTGGATGGAGATTTCCCCACTTATATTTGCAAACCACACCTCATTTCAAAATTTAATGATATATTTATACTTATATAAAGACTATTTTACTTGGACATCCTGTTATCAACTTAACCCCAACTGAATTCTCTCATTTCTTTCAACTTTTATTTTACCACTACTTTTGACTCCTATACCAGTCAACAGTCTTGGTTCCATTCTGCCTTTGACATAAAGCACTTGTTGGTGCCTTAAATAATTTGATTCTGATTTTACTGTATCCTACAACCCTCTGTAGGCAACCTTTTTAGACACTTTTGACAGTCAACTCTACCTAAGTAATTAGTCACTCCTCTGTTCCTAAGTTTATACAAGATAACTTCCACATTTCTGGGCCGACCACTCTAAGGAGGTTCATGAAAGCCTGTGATGGCCATGGCAATGCTGTGCAGTGGTCAGGATTTGGGATCTGAAGGCAGACCCCTCATCTCACATCTCAGCTAGAGGTAGGAACTAGACAATGGTGCTTCATTCCTCCGAACCTCAGTGTTTTTCCATGTTTACAGTGATAAGGCACTCCAATTCCTGCATGGATGGTCAGATTAATGAGATAAAGTGCATACCTGGCACGTAGTAACTATAGCAACTGCTCAATAGATGCTGGTGGTCATTCGTTTCTAAAGCACAGCTCGGGGAGGGCACTTGTGGGGATGAGCACTGGGTGTTATAGGGAAACCAACTTGACAATAAACTAAAAAACAAAACAAAACAAAAACCCTAAAAAACAAAAACTTAAAAAAAATAAAGCACAGCTCTGCCTCCAGCAGTCAGGCCTACTAACCATCCTCCAAGTCTACCTAGCAAACTTAGGCCTCAGTTACTTTTCCCAGATATTTTACATGACCTCTTTAAATAATCAAATTCTATTCATTCCTCAAAATCATGATCTCAGTCTAACTTTTCCTAGAATGCTTATCTTATTGTTTTTTACTTGTTTGTTTTTACAGTAAATGAGTTGTCCCTATTCTGATATCATTTAAGAAGTAAAGGTATTCATTCTCGTGTTACTCAGTTGACTCATACCAGATTCTGCACTTTGTTGCTCATGATTCCAGAATAAGGCAGTTTGTTTCTCTCCAGCCAGAATCTAATCTTCTTGAGGACAGAAGAAAGTGTGCTTTATTTTCATTCCTTTCTGCACTTACTCCATATTAGTTGGTTAATTCATTGACGTTCATGAACAGGCTATAAACACAGAGCGGATGTTTTACCTGTGCCCAGGGCACATGTTCATATTTCTGCTATGAGCTATTTCAATACATACTTTGTATATGTATAGATTTCCAAATTTCTGTAATTTCTTAAAATATTCAGGGACATATAGCAGTTACTTTTCCTTGTGACATAATATTTCTTTAAAAAAAAATCTTTAGGGCACCCAGGTGGCTCAGTCAGTTAAGTGTCCAACTTAAGCTCAGGTCATGATCTCATGATTTGTGGGTTCAAGCACTGAGTCGGGCTCTGTGCTGACAGCTCAGAACCTAGACCCTGTTTCAGATTCTGTGTCTCTCTCTATCTCTGTCCCTGCTCTGTCTCTCTCTCTTGTCTCAAAAATAAACTAACATAAAAAAATAAAAAATAAAAAATAAAAATAAACACTCTTTTTCCATAAAATTAGACATGACCACAGGTAGAACTGTAACCTTTGCCTCCTTATGTCCAGCAAGTGTGCAATTCACTTACCTCCTTATTTAAAGCCAGCCAACAGTAATGTCCACAAGTAAAAAGCATGTACACACTCATGCTCACACATACAGTCAAAACGACCTCATACACAGCAACTAGTTTTGAGCCTTCTGTTTTGTTCCAAGGGTTGTGCATCTGATCACTAATAAGCCTAAAATGAAAGAGCACCTTTTAAATGCAGGGGGAAATGTAAATATTGACCGTGTTATCCTTTTACTGTCTCACGGTATTATGCTCCAAAATATGGCTTGAATATTTATTAAATGCTTCTTTTAGTGCACTTTGCATTGACCTTATTAAGTTTTAAAAATGATGAGGCGCCTGGGTGGCTCAGTTGGTTAAGCGTCTGACTTTGGCTCAGGTCATGATCTCACGGTTCATGGGTTCGAGCCCCGCATCGGGCTCTGTGCTGACAGCTAGCTCAGAGCCTGGAGCCTGTTTCAGATTCTGTGTCTCCTTCTCTCTCTGACCCTTCCCTACTCATGCTGTCTCTGTCTCTCAAAAAATAAATGAAAAACATTAAAAATGAAAAGATCATCTGAAGCAGTGAGGAATGTGCTGACAACTGGGTACACTTGAATGTCAAATATTAATATTATGAATAATTATCTTATGTTATTTTAGTATATTTTGCCAGGTTGCACTTCTTTGGAGATATTTCTATGGGAATTATTTTAAAGTCATACAAGGAACTCTATAAAGTCCCTAAATCTAGTAAATGACACAAAAATGAATTACTTTTCATGAAACTTAACTCCTTTCCATCCAACTTTTGTTTGTTCCTTACTGTTTCTTAAAAAATGTTATAAAAGAACAGTGGTCAATACATATATACAGTCTATTCAGCAGTAAGCATTGTTCTATGAGCCCTTCATGTATCAGCACAGTTAATAGTCATTATGTTCCTTGTGTCACAAATAAAAGAAATGAAATGACATATCTAATATCGTAATGCTATTGGTAGTGCCTCCATTTTATTATTTCACATATTTAGTAAATCTTTAAGAACAGTGACCCTGTATGAGTCATATCTTCACATGTATTTTCTCTTTGCCCTGATTCTCCCAATTATTTTTTTTCTGGCCCATTTTTATTGACTCTAAGAACTTTTGAGTGTAACATATATGCACACACATGTATATTTGGATGTATATGTATACACACACATGCATTCATAAAACAAAACACTCATATAGCTGATTTTGAAATCAATTTATGTGTTTTATTTCCCAGTCCTCCTCACCTGCTACAAATGCTGCAATCATTGTCATTCCTCAGCATCAGTGCTAGGACATATACAGGTATTAGCTCATGGTGATTCTGTAATGTCCTTCCTTCTCTCTTCATTTGAACTCTGTCCTGTAGGTCCTGAATCTACTCAAATATTTTAACCCTGATATCCTTTCTCCTCTGAAATTCTACACTTATTATTCTTATGTGATCACTGCAGGGGCCATAAAATATACTTCTAAATCCTGTGAGGCGCTTAACACCATCTAGGACTTCATAATGAATACCGATTGCTTATTTGATTGATTAATAAACACAATTGTCTTTTTATTTCCTCATATTTCTATTTCATAAAAATCCAGCTTAAGAGTTATTATTACCATAAAGAATAGCTAGAAAGAAAAGACCATGCCCTTGGCCTGTGGTAAAGAGAGTTAGCATATCCTTACTAAATACCAAATTAACTTATAACTATATGTTAAAAGATATTCAGCCAAAATATATATTGAGTGGGTAAAATACTTCACTAATGTTATATAAATCATTTCCTCTACATATACTGAAGACACCAGGTTTTATAAATGTGCATTTTACTTAAAAAAAAAAAAAGAATACTTTCCCAAATTGCTCCTTTACCGGGGATTTGTTTTCTTCCTAGATGAGTCATCTTTTCATAATGATTCATAATCTCCTTTTCCAGAGTCCCTTAAAATCACAATCTCTTTTAAAAGAATAGTTTTGAGGAGGAAAAGCCTTTAGTACATTTCCCAACATTTTAAATAGATTCAAAGTGGTTGTTGAGATATGTGAATTTGACTTCAACTTTAGAGATGAGACAATCAAGTGAAAAAACAAAACAAAACAAAATTTGTGTGCTAATGGTCCTACCATGGATGTATTGGTGCTACACCACAGGGTCTTCATGTAAACAAGTTCTGAAAGTGTCCTCTTAGAGGAAGATACTCCAGGACTATTAGAAAGGGAAGAGTTGAAATTCTTTACATTTATGTAAAGAATGGAAGTATGAAGTTTATGAAGTATGGAACGAAAGCCAAATGCTCCCTTATGCAAAACAGTGTCCAGAACATTTGCTTCTTTTTTGGTACAGTAGCAAGACTATGTTGCTTAGGTTCCCATTCTCGGCTTGAGCACTGTGGTATAAAGAGGTTGACAAACTGAGGTTCATGGACCAAATGCCTTCCCCTCTCACCTGATTTTGTAAATACAGTTTTATTTTTAACACAGACACATTCATTCATTCTCATAGTGTCTTGGCCTCCTCTCAAGGTACAGCGGCAGAGTTGAGTGATTGTGACAGACACCATATGGCCTCCATCTAAAATGTTTACTATCCATTTCTCACTGAAAAGGTTTGCAAAACTCTAGTCTATACTATATGAATTAAAATTCTTAATCTCATGTTTACCTGATAAATACATGCAGTCTCTGTCCTTATCAATGGCTTTGAACAATCAGTAAAAAGGACAATGGACCTGAAAATGTAATGAGTTAACCAGTAAGTCTTATGAAGCATACATACTTGCTGTTATAGTTTCCACTATTATTATATTATCATTGGTGAGGTTATTGAGCATTTAGGGTGTGCCAAGCACTTTATAGGTGGTATCTCATTTATTCCATACAAATGACTTTGTGACATAGCTATTATGTAATCTCAGTTTTGGAAATGATGAAACTGAAGAGGAGTCAGCTTGGGTAACTTGCCTAAAGGAACAGGCAGGAAAAGGGATAGGGATAAGCAGGACAGGAGTTGGAAACAGATTTATTCAACTCAACAACGCATATTCTCAACCACCTGCATTCACCACACAACCCCATGAACTAGAGAGGGAAATAAAGAAATAGAGAAGACCTAGCCTCTGCCCATCCTTCAACAAGCTTCTAAATGTGTTACAGACAAAACATATACATCATAAAAATCTATATAGAATTTGTGGTAGGAACTATTCTCAGAAATGTAAATGTTAATTTAGAGGATTTTTAAATGATTTTTAAGTACCTTACTCTTAAATATGACCAGATATCAGGATGTATTGAATATTTAAGGAAATATTCTAACATGGAAATAAGCAAACATAAAGAAAGTAATCAAAGAGGTTGAAGAAACCTTAAAAATACCTATAAATGCTACATTGGAAAATAAGAAAAGATATTTTATCTATGAAACACTAATAGAACACTAATTTTTAAAAGAAAGGACATTCAAAGCACAAAAAATAGGTTTTGGAAAATGAGACTATAGCAGCACAACAAAATCAGAAGAAATCAAAAACAAAAATAACAAGGCAATAACAGAAAATGGTAATAATATGGAAAGATTTAAAGTCTCAAGATGTACCAGGAGAGCCAAAATTTTTCAAATAATTCATTTAAGACAATTTTTCAAAACTGAAGGACATGTTTCTAAAATGAACAGACCCCGCTGGCAACCAGGACAATGAATGCAGAAAGATGTGTATTGATAAACATTATCAATAAAGTGGAAAAAAACCATAAAGAGAACTCAAACACTTCCAGAGAGAGAAGAAAAGTAGTTCACATTTAAATACTTTACACCAGAACAACTTATGATCTCTCAGTGGTATCAGAAGCTTGAAGAAAATGGAGCAAGATATTCTTTATTTTTCTACATGAATTATAAATTCTGAGGGCAGGGTTAAAGCTTTCCACTAGGATTTTCATGTTGTCAGTTTCTCTTTGTGCATCTACTAATTTTGTCTTGTCTATTTTCTTTGCTATATAACATTTTATATGCATTTCTTCGTGGTTTATTGTGCCTTTTCCCCCAATATGTACTCTTTCTGTACCTTTTTAATCATTGTATATTGAAATCTGCTTTAATATTAGTAAGGTTACCTCTAGTCTGCATATTTGTACATCTATTTCTTAGAGCTTTAGCTACTTCATGAGTTTCAACAGTCTGATTATTTCATTTAAGAAATCAGTCTTATACATATTGAAGATATTTAAATACATTTGACCATATGTTTTTCTGTCAATATCAAAAATTTAAGTGTCCATAATGTTGCACATGCTCTTCCCAACGCTTACTTTGAAAATGACAAGGACTTTAAGTTTTATTATAAAGTATTTTCATTACTTTCTATTAAAAAATAAACATGCTTTGACAATTTTTCAGAGCAGGTGATAAAAAGATCCCATTAATGTTAGAATAATGATTCTGAAATTATTGAGGATATATGGTATGTTTGGGAACTGTTTTTGGAAGGTGTGGCAATTCTTGCTAAAAAAAACTATTGTAATAATTTAATACAGAGATGATAATTACTTGATCCAAGGCAGAGCAGGGATTGAGAAATGATAAACTGAATAAGAGGCCCAAGGAAGTAAAGGACGTTGGGGCTTTGATTTGGGGTAACTGGAAGATGATAGTGACACTAATTATCACTGGAAGTGAAAGAGAAAGAGAAGGTTTGTCTACATACTGATTTGAAGCACCTTGGGAATCATAACTCTAACTCAGAATTGCAAACAGAAACTCATAATGAGTCAACCCTAAAGTAAAATGTCCCCTAATCCCTCCTTAACCTAGTAGCTGGATTCTATAAATAGCCTTTTACCTAACTGACCCTTTTACCAAGTACCCACCTGTAAACCTGTTTCTCTCAGATTCTTCTACAGTTCCAAGGACTGAGATGCTTTCTCTAATCTCCACATTTCTATTGAATAATGTCTGGTTCCTGTTATCCCCCTAATTTTAGCTCCTCATTTCTTTGTATCTCTTATCGCCTGTTTGAAATCTGTTAAAGTTCTTGTATGTGGGTAATAGAAATCAATTCTGGCTACCTTATTCACGAAAATAATCATATAGGTACCACAAAGACCCTATAGGGAAGCTAGAAAATCAGATTTAAACAACTGTCAGAATCCAAGGAAGGATAGATGGTGAGAAACACAGTCCAAGACCTGAAACGGGTTGGTTAAGACTCAGCTTCTGGTCTTGTTACCATGATACTGCAGGACCTTCAGGCCACCTACTTGAAACCACCACTCCAGACATTTGATACCACAAATATTACTGTGAATAATATCTAAACTGACTGGCATTATTTTCTCCAGGTTCAAACTCCCTGTCAGGCATGTTCTCTAGCTATATTTAGGTCAAGTGCAAGTATCTGCTCATATACTTAATGTCAAGTATAGAAACAGAGGTTGTCACCCCTTTTTGGCTTCTCTAGTGAAGGGAAGGCATTGTGTCCTATGAAAATACTCAACAAATATTTACTGAGTATGTGTCATGTGGGCCGATTCTAGGCACTAGGGTACAGTAGTATACAAAAGCAGCAGATATCCTTGCCCTCATAGATTTGTAGGATAAAAGAAAAGAAAGTTTCTGGCATGTCTTTGCCTGAAGTTTTTTCCCCCAATCTTTATGAACTAGTTTCACAAAGATCCAAACTTTAGACAAATGATTGACAGATTTTCTGAAATTTATGTTTCCTTTCCTTAAGAATTTAGGTCAGCAACAGGGTTGGAGATACTATCTAATAATAGATACATCCTAAAAGTTTTAAAAGACAGCTAGGCAAGGATGTGGAGAAACCAGCACCCTCCTACACTGTTGATGGGAATGTAAGCTGGTGCAACCCCTCTGGAAAACAGTATGGAAGTTCCTCAAAAAATTAACAATAGAACTTCCCTATGATCCAGCAGTAGCATTGCTAAGAATTTACTCAAGGGATACAGGAGTGCTGTTGCACAGGGGCACATAGCAGCACTCTCAACAATAGCCAAAACATGGAAAGAACCTAAGTGTCCGTCAACTGACGAATGGATCAAGAAGATGTGGTATATTTATACAACGGAGTACTACATGGCAATGAGAAAGGATGACATCTGGTCATTTGTAGCAACATGGATGGAACTAGAGGGTGTTATGCTGAGAGAAATAAGTCAGGCAGAGAAGGACAGAAGGACAGATACCATATGTTTGCACGTATAGGTAGATTAGGAGGAACTTAACGGAGGACCATGTAGGAGAAGAAGGGGAAAATAGTTGGGGAGAGGGAGGGGGCAAACCATGAGAGACTCTTGAATACTGAGAACAAACTGAGGGCTGATGGGAGTGGGAGAGAGGGGAAGGAGGGTGATGTGCATGGGGGAGGGCACTTGTGGGGATGAGCACTGGGTGTTAAATAAACCAACTTGACAATAAACTATTTAAGAAAAAAAATGAAAAGGCAGCTAAACCTCCATTTTCCTTTACAGCTCTGCACTTTCAATAAGCTTATTCCCCTCATCTTCCTATTTCATCTCCCCCCAGTCTCATGCTTCCATTTAACTTGTATGACAATGAAAATTTGTACCAGGCAGTGCTAGGTCTCTTGAATCCATTATAGTCTTTTGGTTCAAAGTTCACATGCATAGTCAAATCTTCAAATATATATTTTAAATATTTATTTATTTATTTTGAGAGGGGACAGGGACAGACAGAGAGAGAGTGAGAGAGAGACAGAGAAGGAGAATCCTAAGCAGGCTCCACACTATCAGCACATAGCTATTTGGAGCTCCATCTCATGGACCATGAAATCATGACTTCAGCCAGGATCAAGAGTAGGATACTTAATTGACTGAACCACTCAGGTGACCTGAATCCTCCAATATGATACAAACAACTAATCCTTATGTATGTAGGTTCAAATCTGGACCTTCCCACAGGAGAATATTCCATCTTAACCATCTCTCACCCAACTTCCTAGTTGGGGATGGGGGAAAGAAAAGCAGTTGGCTTATCAATTAATTCAGAACATCTAGATACAAGGGATAATGACCTGAAGTATTTTATGCAGGTGTTTCTAATAATCCCAGTCCCCTGAAGCCCAAATGGGGGAAGCTCAAGGACTTAATTCTTAAGTCTATAATGAGCAATTAAATATCCCACGGAAATAAGATGATGAATAGCATCAAGTATAAATTAAATCATAGCAAGGATACTTCAAGTACTTAAGGGTTAGACAGCTTCACTGAGCTGTGCCCCTAACTAGTATACATGTCTTGTCTACATGGGGGAAAGTACTCCAACTCTGAAACAACTCAATTTACAAATGAATTTTGGAAAAGCAGTGTTCTACCATGTTATCATTTTTTGTTTCAAGACCGGTTTTATAGGGCCACCTGTGTGGCTCAGTTGGTTAAGCATCTTACTCTTGATTCCAGCCCAGGTCATGATCTCATGGTACTGAGATCAAGTCCCCAGTCGCGCTCCATGCTCAGAGAGCCTGCTTGAGTGTCTCCCTCACTGCCTCATTTGTGTGTGTGCATGCATGTACACATGCTCTTTCTCTCTCAAAATAAATTTTAGAAAAAAATGCATTTTATAAAAGTTCTCACCCTTACTAAGCTCATTTTAATTCTTTTTAGATTTTAACATTCACAGGCTTTATGTAGGCAAAGATTTAAAAAATATTTTTAATCAAAACAGTTATTATGTTTTTAGTAGTATTAACATTCCTTGGTTCCTCACCGTGAAGAAGGACTGGACTACCAAAACCTTCAAAAGGAGAAAACCAGCATTTTCCAGGCCTAGATGTCAAAATGACAGCAGAGGCTTAATCTGTGACTCAACCATGTTGCTGAAGAAAATATCAGTCTCCTAGGAAACATACATGAACCAGAATTGTAGCACTCTTTAACTGCCAGAGATGTTTTTATACAACTCGCCAATTACCACCTTGTGGTAAAATTTCACTTTGAAAATCTGTACAAACTAAGAAAAAAGGTAACACATAGAGCTAATTCATTGATTTGCTCAACAACTAATTATAGAGAGCCAACTCCAGGCTAGGAATTCTCCTCTTAGCTGAGTGTACAGAACTAGAATAACTAACAGAGACCTTGCTTCTCTAGAGCTGACAATCTGAGTTATGGGAGAACGTTGATTAAGGGAAAAATTGTATAGATTATAATGTCATATATTTAGGTGTGTGACAGGTGGAAATAAAACGGATTTCAAGGATAAGGAGCCAGAAGTTGTGTGTGGGGGGGGTGTCATATTAAATGTGGTGGACATAGAAGGGGGCTCAGAGGAGGTGAAAGTGGAGCAGACTCATGCAATGAAGGAGGAACCGAGGAACTCAGTCAAATAGATATGTCATAGGTACAAGGAGTAGAGCCTCTGAAGCTTTATGGCAGCCACATGTTTGGTGGGTGTGACACTGGGAGGTGTTAAGAGCCAGCTGGTACAGCTCTAGCTGAGTGAGAGGGTAAACAGGAGGGAAAAAGCTTCAGCTGTGAAAGTAACAAGACCAGACCATTCAGGGACATGTAGGCCACTGTAAGGACTTGGGATTTAATTCTAAGGGATACGGGAAATGAAATAAGGAAATTTCAACAGGTGAGTAAACAATCTGACTTTATTTTATTTCTTTTTCTGGATTCAGAGTCCAGAGTGCTCACCATTACACCATGGAACCGCCTATTTCTTTTTCTTAATGCTTATTTTTGGAGAGAGTGTGCACCCAAGTGGGGGAGAGGCAGAGAGAAAGGGGGACAGAGGAACTGAAGCAGGTTCTGTGCTGACAGCAGAGAGCCTGATGCAGAGCTTGAACTCAAAAACCACGAGATCATGAGGTGAGCCGAAGTCAGAAGCTCAACTGGATGAGCAGCCAGGCCCCCCTGCCTTTCTTTGAAAATAGACTATTCTAATGAATCTGTGCAGGGATGCAAAAAATCTCTTAAGTAAGAATATGATACATATTGTATGATATCATCTATATGTGGAATCTAAAACAGAGACTAGAGGGTGGTAACCAGAAGCTGGCTAGGCACAGGGGTGGTGGTAGTAAGGGAATTGTAAGGTAGGAAAAATGTAGGTCAAGGGGTACAAATGCTGTTAGAAGATGAGTCAGTTTTGGAGATCTGAGGGACAGCATTGAGATTATAGTCAACAATACTGTATTATATACTTCACTGTTGCTAGGAGACGAGATCCTAAATGTTCTCACCACACAACAAAGGAATAATTATATGACATGATGAAAATGTTAGCCAAGGCTATGGTGGTAATTATAATATATACATGTATCAAAATCAACATGTGGTACACCTTAAATTTACAGAAAGTTGGTAGTCAAGTATATGACAATTAAAAAAAGATGCAAGAACATGCTCTTAGAACAGTACTATAATTGGCACATTACATGTGTTATCCTTTTTTTCTGATTATTCAGTTAATTTTTTTGTTCTCCTCTTCTATAGATTTTTGACAGGAGAGATCCTACAGTTTTCATGAAAGTCTATTGATTCCAACAATATTGTTTTTTTTTTCAAACTGTCACGTAATTATTTTCTGCCCTCCTAAAATTCTCGTATCCAGACTCTACTTCTGATTGCCTTTTAAGGAAGCATAGCAGGAAAAACTCAAAAATTTATGTTGCATGAAAAACTTATCTCTAAATCTTACATATCTTATAAATCTTGATAACGAGGAACATTTTTTTTTGCATTCAAAAAAATAAGAGGGGCATCAGAAATACTGATGACTTGTGGTCTGAGACAGAAAGAATAAAGGATCAAGAGATAAACAGGTGGTTTTAAAACTTCAGCTATCCTCTGATTAGTATACACTGGATGGGCACCTCTATTCTTTGTAGGGGATTCACTCCTCAGCAATCAGTTCATCAGGTGGTATCACTGGGCAACCAGGTCAGACTCCTAGGCCTGACTCATTAGCACTAATGAGTCCCTGGCAGTATGTTGCCCACAGTGGCCACAGCAATTGGTTTAGAGGGGAGCACATGGTCCCAGTCAAGCCTTTGGGAGCAGATCTGAAGGACTAGAAAGCTGAAAGAAAGAATGCTCTTTCTTTCTACTGACCATGGAAGTGTGAGCTTATATGGCTAGACTTGCTGCAGTAAGTCACAACTTCCAGGAGATAAGAATGAACCGGAAGATGGGCGCCTGGGTGGCTTAGTTGGTTAAGCGTCCGACTTTCACTTAGGTCATGATCTCGCGGTTCGTGGGTTCGAGCCCCGCGTCGGGCTCTGTGCTGACTGCCAGCTCGGAGCCTGGAGCCTGTTTCAGTCTGTGACTCCCTCTCTCTCTGACCCTCCCCTGCTCGCGCTGTCTCTCTCTCCCCTAGAAATAAATAAAACATAAAAAAAATAAAAATAAAAGAATGAACCGGAAGAATGGAATTTAAAAAATTCAAAGAGAGAAACCAGCCCTTGGTATTATTTCAAATTCTGACTTGAATTTCACCTGAAGCCATTCTTTCTCTCGATTTCTCCCTCTATGTGAGCTATAAAATTAATTTTCTTTAAGTTAGATTGCTTGCTTTTCTGTCACTTCAAACTAAAAATGTGGTAATGCACGTATAGGAGGATTAGGAGGACCTTGACGGAGGAACAAGGGNAATGAATATATATTGAGTTCAAACAATCTTGCAATGTATATGAATGCTAAACTCAATAACATATAACACTCAATATGAGAATTTTATTCTCCGAAACAGTAGGCAACATGTCTTTTTACCTAGTCAATGGAGAACTACAAGTTAACATACAGAAAATAAAATTAGCAAGCTCTATCAAAACCCACAGAGAAATAGGAACACAGAGACCCAGACTTTGGATAGAGTGCTGCGGTCTGAGCTGGAAGGGCGGGAAATGAGATTGACACAGTCTTCAGAGCACAGAACCAAGGGGACACCTGAATGCCAGAGCCAAGTAGACAGTCCAACAGAAGGGTCACGTCACAGAGCTCGTGAGTTACTAAGTCAGGGTACAACCAAGAGGCAAAAGACCACAAGGACACCCAAAGGTGAAGGTTTGAAATGGATATTAAAAAGGTCAGACTTGAAAGGGGTGCCTGATAACTTGGGGATTAGCTGCAGTGCTCTTTATAGGTCACCTCTGGAGTCAGCAGAGGTAGAGAAGGCATCATTGAAGGCACTGAATAGACACACATAGGCTTGACAAAATAAAATATTCAGTTATGTATCCAGGCCAAGTAAAATATTCAGAATTCAATAGACCTTCAAATCCCCAAGGCAACATTACTTTGAAAGGAGGAATATCTTCATGTAGAAAAACACTCCCTATTGATGAAATGGTAATTCTCTATGACCTGCAACTGAATCACTGAAAGCAATCAAAGTACAAGATGAAAGTCATATTTTGCTGCTTCTCTCCTACCTACACATTCCCTCCTAACATAAAATGTGTTTGGCATTGACTGCTTCACAATAAAAAATAAAGACATGACTTAAATTTACTGTAAATGTGTGTGCGATTAAGGAAAGAGTTGAATACTTCGAAGGCATCGCTACCTAGATATAACTTGGAGACTACACTTGCCCCACAGCTACAGGTCAAAGCTAGACCCGGACAAAACTGTGAGATAAAACTCCTTACCGAAGTAGTTCCCAAAGTATATTCCAGACCATCAACAGCAGCAGCACCTAGGAACTCATCAGGCAGACCTACTAAATCAGAAACTCCAGAGAGGGGCCTCCGCACGTTGTAGTTTAAAAAGACCCCCAAATGGTTTTGATTTATACTCAAGTGTATGACTTGCTGTCTTAGCCCTGTCTCCTCTCAGTTGGAATCAATGAAACCTTCCCTCTGACAACTCAACTGTAATCATTTTCTGAGCACATACTGACCACAGAAGAAAAGTGAGAGTAAAGCTTCTTGCTATTACAGCAAATGTCCTCAAGCATTTAGAAATGGGAAAAAAATGAAGCATTAACAAATAAAAAAAAGAAAAAGATGGAAGAAAAAAATTAAATTTTCCACCCCAGGTATCTCTTTTTTTTTCCCATAAAAAGCAATTGTTACTGGCAGCCGACCACAGAAGCATTTGGCAATGCGGTTGCCACATAGATGACTACACTGGGTGAAGATTCAAATGTGCATATGTTAACATCTTTTATTTGTTTTTAATTTTCAGCAGTAATTAATTTGAAATATGTAATATCAATTTACACTAGAAAGTGAATACTACCTATACTAAAACCACAATACCAGTTTAGGTTGATTCTTCATATTGGGAGGCATATTATTGGCCATGGATTCTAATCTCTTTGCCAGTGTAGAAATCCCTTTTCCAGGATCAATCCTGGTAAGCAATTCAGGTCTCTGGTTGAATATGTTATAGGGAGAAGAAACAGTTAAGTAAGACTAATGATCAGAAATCTTTTTTTATTATTATTTGAACTGACAAAGCTGCCTTGATACACTATTTTGTCAACAATCTCTCCCATTTTAGGCACCTCTCAAAGACTTGTCACAAGTGAAACTTCCTACAATATGCTATTAAACAAGGGTCCTGTTTGCATATCTCCTATTGCTGGTTCACTTTACTTTCATGTAATTTAGCCACAAATGGTCATAACTTTTGGGTGTATATGTAGCTGCTTGAGGGTTGGTGGTGTTTTGGAAGCTCTAAGAAATCTCATGACATTCTCTTTCTTGAAACAATGTATTAGCTCAGCAACCAGCTAGCCTCCTTAAGTATGGGGTAGTAGTCTAATAATGGAACTTCCAGATAAATAAAAATTTCCCCATTATTATTAACACTAAGGAAGGTATAGTGCAAAAGTTTCATAGCTGGAAATGAGCAGGTCTCTTTTTTTTTAATGTTTTATTTATTTCTAGGAGAGAGAGAGAGAGAGACAGCGTGAGCAGGGGAGGGTCAGAGAGAGAGGGAGTCACAGACTAATACAGGCACCACCCTGTGAGCTGGCAGTCAGCACAGAGCCCGACGCGGGGCTCGAACCCACGAACGGCGAGATCATGACCCAAGCGAAAGTCGGACGCTTAACTGACTAAGCCACCCAGGCGCCCCGAGCAGGTCTTTTATAGTGAGCAGAGCTGATCTTGGGGGAAGAGATGGACCAATTTGCCTAAGGTATTTTGGAAGAGAAAACCTGAAGACCTTCAGTCATTCTCCAGTAAGATTCAATCTCAGTGAGAGCTGAGTGAATCCATTCATTCATCAATTCATGCATTCCTTCATCCATCCAGTGAAGGACCAAACACAGATCTAGGTGCTAGGGACACAGTAGTGAACAATGGCCCTGTCCTCAGCTCCTGGCCAAGTCTGCTGTCAGAGAACTGCAACAATGCACCTGAACGGCAGCAAGTCTGACCCTCTAAAAAGCAAAGTACAAGTAGGAGAGATTTCATTAACACACCAGCCCCTTGACATAGTGGCTGTGTTTTGTGGAGCAACAATTGATGATGGGACTATGAATAAAAAGAGTTTTAATTTTGGTACTCATTGTGGCACATCGCTGTGGTGCGGACAGGGGTTGGACTAGCAGGAAGACCCCTGCTGCTACGAAGAAGCTTCACCCCACATTTGTAGGCCATCCATCAGCTTCCAAGCTGTTTGACAGAAAGGAACTGATGGCAACAATGGATCAATTACTTTTCTGTCTGCTTAGTGCCTGAAAATAGTACTAACCTCCTTTTGATGAAATAAGTTCCTGGACTTTTAATAATGGAAGTTTTGAAAGTGATGACGGGTTCACTGCTAACATATAAGCAAAGTATTGAACGGCTAACTGAAAAAAAAAAATTAAGTTTGTCATGCATTCATAAAAGCAGGTGAATTGGTAAGGGTGACCATAGAGGTGATTACTGCATCAATGCTGTATATGTCACTGTCCTATGAGCTACATGTTTGTTATATCTACCCTCCCAGCAATTTTGCATGATAGATCATACTTCTCTTTAATTAATAACTTATACAACATCATACAACTGTCTAATAGAAAATAGATAATATTATAAACTACCATTAGTATATATTAACAACTCAGGGCTTCCTCTTATTAAACTAAGAGGTTTATATTACAAATAGTGCTGCTGATATTACAAGTATTAAATGGAAGTTAGCTAAAAAGCCTTCTTTACAGTGATGTGAATCTTCATTTTGAAAACTATTAACGTTACAGCAGCATAATATTACTGTGTGGAGTTTATATGCTTCAAATCATTTGAAATTCTTTATCTTGATGGGCAGAAGATACCACACTCTCCCCCCAAAAGGTTTTCTCCCATTTCTCTGTCTTAACGAGGAATCTGCAGAAAGCTGAATAGACAAGAGTAATCCACCATTTGCTTAATGTCCTTTGTTTCCACCACTTTCTGCATTTCTTCTTATTTGTAATGTTTACTGCTCCCTGGAGAAGGAATTTAACTTTTTCCTCATATTTTTCACAAATGGCTGCTAGGCTTTGGGAGGACACACATATGATTAAAAGATAGTAGGGAAAGCTTGGAACATTTGAAGACCTCTGTAACCCACAAGACTGACTTGATGTGGTACAGTCCTGAAATGTCAAAAAGAAGGTAAGTCTCTGAAATGACATGAGAAGCTTCCCCTATGGCTTTTTGTCCCAGTGAGTCTGCTCAAATTTTAGGATGTGACTATTGATGGAAATTATAAATAACACAGAAACAAATTTATATAGAAAGGGAATCATGTGTAAAATTCTTTGGGAAAGATTATTTCCTTGAATTAACCTGAAAACAGAATTGTCTCCCTTCTTATGTTATAGCTGGACATGATTAGGATAACAAGATCCAAAACTCTAAAATTTAGAGGCATGTATTCAATTCCTACTCCAGACCCTAAATGGTCATTACTATGTATGGATGGGATTCTGACAAAAGTTAAAACAACAACAACAAAAACCCTCCAATAGTGCTAGAATATTTTTGGATACATCGTAAGTCCTAGTTTTTCTTTGATATGTCTTTTTGCCAAGATGATGAGACATTTCTGCATCTATCTGTATTCCATTCTTGTGTAAGTGCCTTCCTGTCTCAATCTTCCCTTCACTCTCACAAGATAAATCAACGACTTTATATAATGTAGGATTCTAGTTCAAAACATTTTAGGCAAGACCGTCAAGTTACTTCATATTTTATCTGCAAAATAAACTTTATGGGCTTTTTGACAGCTATTTCTTTAGTTTTTCTATCTACTTCTGAGAACACAAATGGACAGTGGTTGAGAATCTTCTAAATTCCAACCAGTAGCTAGATAGAATGGCAGTAAAAGCTGTATCATTATACTTCACATCAAGAGTTATTCCAGACTGCAGTTGAGAGACTACTAAACTAGACCACTCAGAGATCAATTACTTGGGGTGTCTGGGTGGCTTAGTCGGTTAAGTGTCTGACTCTTGATTTTAGCTCATGTTATGATCTTGCAGTTAGTGAGTTCCAGCCTACTTCAGGCTCTGTGCTGACAGTGCAGAATCTGGTTGGGATTCTTTCTCTTCCTCTCTCTCTTCCCCTACCCTATTCATGCTCTCTCTCTCTCTCTCCTCCTCTCTCAAAATAAATAAACATTTTTTTTGTTTATTTATTTTTGAAAGGGAGAGAGACAGAGACAGAGCGTGAACAGGGGAGGGGCAGAAAGACACACACACACAGAATCCAAAGCAGGCTCCAGGCTCTGAGCTGTCAACACAGAGCCCAATGCGGGGCTTGAACCCATGGACAGCAAGATTATGACCTAAGCCTAAGTCAGACGCCCAACCGACTGAGTCACCCAAGTGCCCCAATAAAAATTTTTTAAATTCAAAGATCGAATACTGACATCCTTACAACTAACCTATATTTTTATAAATTCCAAGAAGACTCAGGCCAGCTGGTCTAATTGAAATATATAACATTAGGATTTTAGGAGGCTTCATCAAAATTTTAGAAAAAATATTCTGCAACCAGTATAATTTAAAATATCATATTTAGGGGCACCTGAAGGCTCAGTTGGTTAGGCATCTGACTCTTGGTTTTGGCTCAGGTCATGATCTCACAGTTTTGAGAGTTCTGGCTTTGCACTGGGCTCTGCTGGTGGCATGGAACCTGCTTGAGATTCTCATTCTTCTTCTCTCTCTGCCCCTCCTCCACTCACACTGCCTCAATCTTTCAAAATAAATAAACTTTCAATTTAAAAAAAATAAAATAGCATATTTATATGTAATGACAACTAATTATTTTGCAATGCGTTGGTGGAACAAATATATATATATATATTTCACACTTCCCATAAATATTTATTGAAAACCAAGTATGTATCAGGCATTGTCTGTGGTTCTGAGGGTACTGAATCAGCAAGAAAGACAATGTTCTTGATCTCAAGAAATTTACATTCTTGTGGGAGGAAAATCAAATAAAAATAAATCGATTTTTAAAATTCAGACTATGACGAAGTCTACAGAGGAAATAAAAATGGATCTCAGTATAGTGAAGGACTGGACCCGAGAGTAAGAGCCTACTGTGAGTAGAAATGCCAGGGAAGGTCTCTCTCAGGGAGGACACTTTAGCCAAGACTTGATTAAATTTTCCACTTTAAATATTCAGCTAGCGTTGAATGTAAACCAAAAACATTTTGGCATAAAAAAGAAGTTTAGAAAGAAACAAAAACACAACTGAGAGTGGTAAAACTCAAAGGAAATAAAGACAATGTAAAGGACACATTTGTGTTATATAATAGTGGAAATTCAGGATTTGTCTTTTAAAGCAGACTTCACTGTATTGATAAACATTCACTGGATGTGATTGAAAGCTCTGGTGAGTAAGTTATTACAGGAAGATACACTCTGTGCACATTAAAATGATAGAAGGGAGATAAAAAGCAGAAGTCTTATTAAAAATCACCTATCTATATTTTTTCTCAGGATGACCCATATTTTCTGTTCAAATCACCTCCACATAGGAAAATAGGATTTGTCATGCTGGATTAGAGCATCACTCTATTACATGTGCAATGGAAATTCTAGCACGAGTCCAATCGCTACTGCATCATATGAAAGCAAAAACTTCTAAAATAGGTTGTCATACTTGCTGTGCTTTCAACAGGAGCCAAAATTCCATGAGGAGCTCTGACTCATTGGACTTTCATTTTAGATACAAGATATTTTATTCAAGAACTTTAAGACACCTTATTTTATGAAGCTCTGTGTAAATGTTAATACAGTCACATTTTCCGGCCTCCTTTCTCCTCTTCTAAAATAATTTTTCCTTATTTAACATTTGTACTCAAATTGGGTGTCAGAGAAGGTGGGGGAGACACGAAGGTAAAGAGCTAGGGAGCTCCCTGGAATGTGGTTGAAGCAACCCTATATTCATTGTTCAGACTTCCCTCTAGAGGCTTCTTTCTATATCAAAGAAATTTGAAGTTTACTTTATTTTACAGCTATGTATTTTAGTACAAAGGAAACATAGTGTGATTAGTGTGATTTTCTGTGGCTCATGAGCTCACAGAAATGGATCCATTATCATTCTTTAGAACCTACTCTGGCTGAAATGCCATAAGATACAAAGTGGACCCTACTCATATAAAAAGATGGTTAATTATGGATAGAATTTTTTTATTCCTAGTTGGGGATTATGTCTTATGCCTCTGTACATGCCAGCCATGCTTGCTTTACTTCCATATCTTCTGGCACATTGTAGGCATTTAATAAACTTTCTTTATAACAGCCTGTCAAATTTGATTTTTCTTTTTGTATTTAAGTTTTTATTTACTTATTTATTGAGAGAGGGAGAGAGCATGAACAAGGTAGGGGCAGAGAGAGAAGGAGAGAGAGAATCCTAAGCAGGCTCCGCTGCCAGCACAGAGCCCAGGTCAGAGCTGATCTTATGAACCGGGAGGTCGTGACTTGAGGCGAGACCAACAGTCCAACGCCTACCTACTGAGCCACCCAGGCACCCTAAATTTGACTTCTCAATTGAAAAATTGAGATCACTTAATAGAGAACAAGCGTATTTGATTTTGTTATTTTGTATTGCTCTTTCTATTCTTCTGTTTTTCCTATTTTACCTTTTTCTATGATGAATTTTCCCCCCTTCAACAGGTTTGTCAGTTGTAAAATATATTTTCACATGTTAGTGGTAATTTGGTATTTTTAATATGTATATATAAGTTAACAAAATTTAGAGTCAGTCACCATATTTACCTACAGTCAAAACAATTAGAAGGTTTAACTCCAGTCACCCTTTCTTCCTTATATTCTAATAACTAGTATTTTAGGTTTACCTTGTTTAAATTTAACTTCAGATATTAGATACAATTACTAATTTATATAGTCAATGTTTTTTGTATTTACTTACATAGATACCAGTTTTGTTCACCATCCCTTCTTGCATTATAGACTTTCCTTCTGAAATATTTGTTTTATTTTTTCAGAGGTATTTCCTCTAGTAAGAGTATATGGGTAGCTAACTCATTTTTGTTTGTCTGAAAATCTTTATTTTACTCCCATTTTAAACATATTATTTCATTTATAGGTAACATTTCTAGGTATTAGGGGTTTTCTCTTATTGTTTTGAAGTTATTATCCCATAGATTTTTTGGTTTCTATTATTCGTTAAAGAGAACTCATCAGTCTAATTGCTTCTCCTTTGTAGGTAATTTGTCTTTTCTCTATGGCAGCCTTTACGATCTTCTCTTTGCATATGATTTTCTGTGTGCTCACTCTGACGCATCTACCTTTGAATGTCTTTGTGTGTCTCTTGTTTGAAATTTTGTAGATTGCCTGAATCTGATTGAATCTTCAATCAGATTTTTTTGTGAGTCACTGTGAGTCTGGACATTGTATTTTTCTACATCTGCTTCTTCTGGAGGAATTGAGATTAAATAATTGTCAGAACTTTTCATTCTATTATTCATTTGATTTAACCTCTTTTTAATATCTCATTTCTTTTTCTCTCTTTTCTGAATATTTTCTTCAGATCTTTCATCCAATTTATTAATACTTTCTTCAATTGTGTCTAACTTTTTTTAAACTCATCTTCTCTTCTTCATTATGACATAATTACATGTTTAATTTTTGAGTATTTTTTTAAAACTGTCAGGACAGTATTGATAACCTCTATCCATCATATATTCAACATTTACCTTTATGTCTTTAAATATTTTAAGGATACTTATTTTTTGTCTCTGATTATTTTCTGATATTTATCTAAATTATTTATTAAAATTATTTGAGCCTTTCTGTTTTACATTCTATAATGTACTTGGCTTCTACCTCTTCCACAGTCCTTTATAGTCCTAGCAACTGCTTGTGGTACCTGTTTCATTGGTATATATATTCCCACTTGATTTTAATATTCTAGTAATTTTTAAAAATCTGTAATGCACTGAAGATATTCATCTTATTCTCTTTGCCGTTAGGAGTTTATTTCTTTTCCAGAAAAACCAAGTGGTGTTACATATCCGAAACCGTTTAAAAGATATAGCCCTAAATGCTTATATTAGAAAAGAACAAAGTTCTAAAATCTTCAGTTATGCTTTCACCATAAGGAACTAGAAAAGAAGTACAAATTAAATCCAAAATATGTAGAAGAAAGGAAATAAAGATAAGAGTGAAAACAAACTACATAGAAAATAACAATAGAGAAAAATTAATGAAACATAAATTTTGTTATAGATTAGTAAAATTTATAAACCTCTGAATAGAATTATTATGAAAAAAGAAAACATACTAGCAATATATAAATGATACCAATATCAAGATTGAGTGAAGCTATCTGGCCAAAAAGGCCAAAAATATTAAAGGGATAATAAGGAAATACTATGAACAACATTATACTAATAAAACTGATGACTTAAATGAAATGGACAAAGCCTTTGAAAGACACAAATTTCTAAGCTGATCCTGAAAGAAATAGAAAATATCAATATCCCTGATTTATTGAAGAAATTGAACTGTAACTGAAATCCCCCTCAAAAAGAAAAAAAGAAAACTGTAAGACTGGACAGTCTCACTATTAATTCTATTACAAATCTAAGAAAGTTTTAACCGTTCAAAATTTATTTCAGAAAATAAAAAAGAAGGGAATGCTTCCCAATCTATTTTACAAGGATAGCACTACCCTAATACCAAAATCAGATGAAGACATTATAAGAGAAAATAATCACAAATCAATATATGCTATTACTCCCCCTTAGTGCTATTGTAACATTTTAATGGTATGGAAACTATGGCTTAGAGTAACTTATCTAGGATCATACAGCTAGTAAGTGACAGAGGCAGGGCTAGAACTCAGGAAGCCCTGCTTTTAATAACTAAACCCTTTTGCCCTTAGAAGTTGCCGATGTTTTCTACCAGAAGCAGTGATTTCTAGTCCTTCTCATATTCCTGATCTAACAGCCTGTAATATTAGTGTCTCTGCAAATATCTGGTACATGATACACTTTGCAAAATAAGTGTTGCATATATAAATGATTTACCATAAATATATGTATAATTTCCACTAAAAATACTAGCATTCTTTTATTTATAGAGAAAGGGAGACTGCGAGTGTGCATGAGCAGAGGAGGGGGAGAGAGAGAAAGAGAAAGAGAAAGAGAAAGAGAGAGAAAGAGAGAGGGAGAGAGAGAGAGAGAGAGAGAGAATCCCAAGCAGGCTCTGCACTGTCAGTGCAAAGCCCAAAGCAGGGCTCAATCTCACAAACCACTAACCATGAAATCATGACCCAGGACAAAACCAACAGTTGGATGCCTAACCAACTGAGCCACCGAGGCACCCCTAGTGGTCTTTATTTTGGTTACTAGTTTTTAGGCAAGGGAAACAAACATGAACGTAAACTTTTGAGAAATCATCAAAATAAAAAGCTTCTGCACAGTGAAGGAAACAATCAATAAAATTAAAAGGCAACATATAGAATGGGAGAAGATATTTGCAAATGGCCTATCTGATAAAGAGATGGTATCCAAAATATATAGCAAACTTATAAAACTCAACCCCCCAAAATGAATAATCCAATTAAAAAATGGGCAGAAGACATGAATAAACATTTTTGCAAAGAAGATATCCAGATGTCTAATATACATGAAAAAATGCTCAACATCACAGGTCATTAGGGAAATACAAATCAAAACCAGAATGAGATATCACTTCGCACCTATCAGAATGGCTAAAATCAAAATCATAAGAAACAAAGGTGCTGGCAAGGATGCAAAGAAAGGGGAACTCTTTTGCATGTTTGGTAGGAATGCAAACTGCTCCCACCACTCTGGAAAACATTATAGAGTTTCACCAAAAAGGCTAAAAATAGAACTATACTACAACCCAGCAATTGCACTACTTGGTATTTACACAAAGAATACAAAATACTAAATCAGAGGGATACATGCACCCTGATGTTTATAGCAACATTACCTACAATAGCCAAATTTTGAAAACAGCCCAAGTGTGCCCTAACTGATGAATGGATAAAGAAGGTGTGCTATAAACATGTATCTCCACCATAAAAAAGAAAAATCTTGCCATTTACAATGCCATGAATAGAGCTAAAGAGTATTATGCTAAGTGAAATAAGTCAGTAAAAGAAAGACAAATATGATACGATTTCATTCACATGTGGAATTTAGGAAATAAAACAAATGAGAAAAGGGGGGGGAAGAGAGAGAGAGAGAGAGAGAAACCAAGAAGCCAACTCTTAAAAATAGAACAAACTGAGGGTTACTAGAGGGGAGGTCAGTGGGTGAAATGGGTAAAAGAGGTGATGGGGATTAAGGAGAGCAGTTGTGATGGGGGGGTAAAGGGGGAGAAGGAGTGGGTTAGGAAGTGTTGAATCACTCTATTGTACACCTGAAGCTAATATTACACTGCATGTTAATTAACTGGAGTTAAAAAAATAAAGGAATATAAAAATCATGAAGTTTTAAATGCAAAAGCTTTGACCATTTCTGCAAATTTTTAACTATACTTGGCAAGCATAATAGAAATTGGAGTTGGAGAAAAATTTAAAAAGCAATTAGCTCATTTACTCCATTCAATAATCCCTTCAGGCAATTCTATAACGTTTTAAGTGGGTAGTTTTGCTTTATCAACGTTGATTCTGAAATTTTAATAAGGAGTCACAGTTTTAATCAAAAAGTGCAGGTTGTTCTGAACTTTTAGATTTATCCCATGTCTTGAATATGCCAACATGTGTCTTATCACATGGCCCACACACATGGAAAATGAAGAGATGGAAGAGGAAAACCTTACATTTGTAAGGGAATACAATTCATAATACTTTCCATGTCAATTATATCAGATCTGTGAATTTGCCAGAGTAGTTTCTTCTATTTTCAGAAAAGTAAATAGAAATCCAGAGATATTCAGTAACTTGCTTGTCTAGGATCACATACCTAAGAAGGAGCAAAAGAATGGCAGAACTCACTCTTTTTAAAGTTAAATTTCCTTTCAGCAATGTATGTGCACTGTCTCCCGATTTGATGTAAGAATTTCTTATGTTTTTATTTCCAATAAAATAAATTCAGCATGGTTGTATAAGGCTTATCGTTTACATTTTACACACTGAACATGAAGTGGAGCGCCAAGAGAGGAAGATCATCATTGTAACTGATACTTCACAATAGTCATAGTGATGGCAAGCGCCTAAGTATTTAGTGAAGGAGTAACTTTCTGGTCACTGCTCTTAAACTTAGAGAAAGTCTGATCTGAAATAGTGCCTGCTTTACTGCTGCACTTCTGGTTTTTAAGGCTAAGAGCCTACTTTTCAGTTTGACTTATGAGTAGTAGGTCTGTACTTTCTATCTGCCATGAACACTGAAGGTACAGATGTCTCCTTTAGCTGTGTTTGTAAAGAAATCAACATACTATAGGAGCATACATGATGGCAAAGAATTCTCTATGTAAGAAGGGGTATAAAATAGAAATAACTCTGCTATATCCAGGTGCATGCAGAATATATTATTTACATCTCTACTTGAAATTAATATTACAAAACAATATTTTAAAAGATAATTTAACAAAAGCTGGCTAGATGAATTTAGTTTTTATGATACCCAATCCATAGCGGCTTTCCCTCCCTAATACCACTAGAAGCAAGCTAGGAGAATCTAGCTAGTTGCAGCTGACTTGGCGAGTATACTCCCTGAGAAACCACCAATCAAACAAATGGATTTTTTTTTTTTGCAAATACAACCTATTCCAGACACATGAAACTTTGACCACTGTTGTGGCATTCAAATTAGTAATTTGAAAACTATAAAGATTTATTCAATAACTTGATTTAACAGTTAATTATTGAATTATTAAAATAATAACAATGTATTCATTTATGTAATAAATATTCTTGAGGACAGTTATAGAGAAGGCACTATAATAGAATCCGAGATTTAGAGGACATTTATCCTGGCCCCAAAAGAGTTTACAGAAGAATAAGAGATTTGTCAATATCTGTCAATTACCATAATGTGAGAGGGGGTATGATTAGAAGAGATGTGCAACAGGGGTTGGTTCATGATCCATGGTGAGCAGGGTGGCTTTTCTGGCAGAAGTGACATTTACATAGGATCTTGTAGGATAAGGAGATTTCACTAAGCAACAATCAAAGAGAATTCAGCAAATGGCAGTAGAAAAAAAAAAGATAGCCTGAAAAAGGTGGACAGCATAAGGCATTTTGGAAGAATGGTTAGCATAATAATGCCTGGACATTTCTTTCTGAGGTAACAAGAATACTTGATAATATCTAATATAGGATTATGAAATGATTTATTAAATGTATGTTTCACATTGAGACATAATATTTTGGCAGGTTTTACTAATTTAAACTAATATCCTGGCCCCACATTTTTATGAGCAGGGCAATTAAATCTGTACCTGAAAAATATAATTATAATTTTAATTACAAGGTTTTACTAAAATATTATATGGCTCACTAGTAATGCTGTGTGTACAAGCAATCAGATACACCAAATCACTGTCTTCTACTAGTATTGCATTCCTGACAGTCATAAAAAGTCACAGCCTGTGAATACTTCAAATTAGAAGTATTTCAAAGAGAGCATCAATTTTATCAAGGATAAATGAATATGAATCAAGATTCATTTTTAAACTCTACAAAGCAAATATTTATCTTGATTACAAGAATCAAAATTTGCAGCCATTTTTATGGTGAAAATAAATATTCATATTCCACTTTAACATTAAAGGAAAATTTAAAAAAATTATGAGGAACCATTTCTAGATATTCAAGGGAACGTGAACTAGTTTAGGTCTGAAACCTCTATGCCATTTCTTCGCTACCTCCTGACTATAAGGGCACTTCTGTCCCGTCAGCAGCGGCATGAAGCTTTGGATCCCATCCAGGCCTGCCTGGCTCTATACCCCATTTCTCTTCATCCAGTTTATGGATCTGGGCATCCCACCTCAAGATTCAATATCCCCCCATTCCACTCTCCCTCCCTTACCCAACTAGTAATGAGGATTATTATACATCCTTCACTCTGCCTCAGCCCTCAAAATCAGCTCCTGGAGATAGACAAGGGGTCCACCAGGATTTCTTGAATCTCATTACATGGTCTGATGTAGACCTACTATGCCAGCTACTGTCTAAAGAACATTGCTTTTTTTTAATGCATCCCTAAAAATATATTATCTTATTTCTCTCTCTCCTTTGGCACTTGCCATCTATGACTTTTGTATGTACTCAGAGGTCACCTTATCCTTTAAACTGTAAAGTTGGTATGTTTATCATTCCACATTCAGCACATGGTCTAAGAAGACCACTATGAAAACTTCTGTGTATTTAACTAGGGCATATTCTCTCACAGGTACTTTTACCCAGTCTGTTTTGGTGAACTTTGAGCTCCATGTGTGCATCTCAGCCTCTTGCCCTCTTTTCAGCCCTGACCCAAATGGAAAACTTGGTCACTTTTCCATGATCCCTCTCATTGCTTTACCCTCCTCAAGAAAGAAGTTTCAATGATGTACAGTCATTTTGTAGGCAGACTTGACTGTTGCTTAAGAGCAATGGAAGCTTCCAGACCTGTAGGTTGTTTAGCCCCCTCCTCCTCTCATTCCTCTTCTTACTGCCCTGATTTACCAAAGACCCTCAGATCATGCTTGGAAACTCATTCCCTTTCCTGTTATCAGGCTCAGTAATTTGGCTCTTGGCCACATCCTGAGGGTAGGGTTTACTATAGTAGATCCAAAGACCCATTAATGTCTCTTCATTTAATAGAAAGAAGGACTGTCAGGGTCATTGCTGGTCCCCTTCCTCCACTAGTCTCAGCACAGGAAAGAGAGCAACAGGGAGATTTATTTTCTCACTGATGAAAATTTTGCCCCAGCCCCCATCTTAGAAGGCAGTGAGAGGTAGAGTAAGTTTGATTTTAAATAACACATTCCTCCATTTCATATGTATGCCAGTTATTTGAAGGAATGTCCATTTTTATCATGACAGTCCTAGCTCCTTGAAGAAAGAGTGAGGGACTTCACAACATGCAAGCACCTCACAGCAAAACAAGATGCTTTGCAAAGAGTATTTCTCAACGGAAAATCAATGAATGGGTAAATGGATGAATAAGGAGGGATTTTGCAAAACTGCCTATACACAGCATATACTTAATGCTTGATTAGCAGTCTGTGTGAGAAGTAGCTTGTAGGGTGAACAATATCCAAGTGATTCGTATGCTGTTAATATGGTCTGTAGGAGCCACTCAGTGACATCACTTCTTAACATATTTCACTGCTAAGTATTTATAGAAAGCCATTGGAAGAAATAATGAAGATAAAAAATTATACTGAACCCTCATAATATAAAGGATCTCAACAGAGTTCCTTACTTTCTGATGTAGCATAACAAAAGTGAGTAAGAAATTGAGAATAAAGCAAATTAATATGCAAATCTTGACCTGTCATGTGTAAGCCATGTAACTTTGACAATATACTTGGCCCCATTTTTCTTACCAGTAGTTATCATTAAAGAAGAGGTGCCATGAGAATTAAAAGAGAAATAATCAGTATAAAGCTCCAACTCATGTAATGTAGTGTTTCCTACATAATCACCAAATATAGTGAGTCATGTATAATTGCCATGACTATTATTATTTGAAAAGACCAGCAATAATTAAACCATTTGATGATAAGGAATGTACTATGCATCCATCTGAGATTTTTGGGGGGCTGCAACTTGCAGAACGTATTAATTCTTATTATCTGTAAGGTCAAATAAAATTTTATAATTGTCCCTCATTCCAATTATTTTCAGCTGTGTTCAAGAGGTACAAACTAAGCTATATGAGACATCTGTATTTCAGTGAGATTAAAAGGAAAAATCAAAATATTCTACTATGTTATTAGCAAAAAACTCACAAACGTTGTCAGATCAGTCTAAACGTAATCCAGTCCCTGGCACACTTATATATATTTTACTCTAAATTGTGAAAAGGAGCTGGTTGTACAGTTCATTGTAGCTTTTATTGCCAGCCATTTGGAAAATGGATAGACAAATTATTTCAACGATTCATTTAACTGTCTTAAAATTGTATCAGAAAAATGTGGTAACACTCTTAAGACAATTATATGAAAAAAATATTTAATTCAGTGAGTGGGTTGCACTGTAATAATGTGCTGTCCAAAAACTATGACTGGTTTTCAACATTGCCATGTACATTTAACTGGGACTCGGCCCTCTTTTCCCTTTCTGTGTTTATGGTTGCCAAAGCCATGGTGATTAGTATTTGTGGGCCTGATTGAGGCTTCTCTGGTCTGCAGGGTGCTAACTGCCTCCACTTTGTCCCTTTGTATTGAAGTCTTTATCAACAACTGTGTGGACCTTTTAGCTCCATATAAACCCTAGGTCCTGTGATAAATACAACTTCATCAAAGGGCAAACAGGATCCCATGCTGTTCTCTCTCTTCACGTAATCAATGTCCATTTAGTTGTGTTCTCTAATGCATGATGTCTGCCCCATTACATAAAATGAAGAATGTTAATAGTATTTATTAAACTGATTCTGGTTTCATAAAGGTAAAAAGGCAAGTTTTAAACAGAGAAAGAGAAGAAATTGGTAATTGGCAATACATACAATTCCTTTCATATCATAAGTATATAAAAAGCATATATTCCTAAATAAATACAATCTTAAGTGTGTCAAATCTCCAGGAAATCTCTATCAGAGTTAGATGAAAGATGGGAAAGAAGTCGTATTTGGAAAGTAGATGAAAGCCCCCATAAACAGCCAGCTGCTTTCTATTAACAGTGTATCTGGGGAAAGACCTCTGTTTTTCTTTTCCTTGTAGAAACAACATTTGATTTGATTCTTTTTTAGCCTAATACATGGCTCACAATCACATAAGGACTTATGAAAGAGGAAAAATTCAAGAATAGAGAGATCCAGAACAGGATTTGAGGAAGGGACTATAAAGAAATCCTCCTATCAACTAAAAAAAAGAAACTGATCTTCCATCATGTCACATGAAAAGATGAGAAAGAGAGTGAGTGATAACACATCCCTTGAACAGGCTCTTCCAGTAAATACTTGTGTTTCAGACAAACAAATAAGAGATATGCAAGTGGGAATAGCTGAAGCTATGTAGCCTATATATTAACATAGGTTATCTCAGTTGCCAATAGATTTATATTTGATTATATAGAACATATTCATGAAGAAATACATCAGTGTCATGATTAGTCAATAGGTAGAACTATTTTTATAAGAAAACTCAGATCAGTTTCACCTGGGCCAGGTGATGTTGCTAAAATTAAATCTCCATTGGTTGTTGACAGACTGCCTTTCTGAATAAAAAATAATATATTTAAATATTCAAATGAAGTCCCTAGGGACTAGGGAGTGGGGAGAATTTATGCATTTTAGGGATCAACTCAAATGTGTTTGAAACACAATCAATTTCAAACCTTTGATCCTGAAGCTGCCCATGGATTTCAATTCATGTGACAAAATATACAGACAGTACCCAATTTACAAAGTTGTTTTGACTTTACGATGGTGCTAAAATGATACTCACTCAGTAGAGACGGTACTTCAAGTTTTTATCTTTTCCTGAGTGAGGGATAAGCAATCCAATACACTCATGATTCTGGGCAGTGGCAACTCCCAGTCACCCATGTGATCACATAGGTTAACAGCTGATCAACCATCCGTCTGCACACAACCACTCTGTTTTCTCACATTCAGTACAGTATACAATACATTACATGAGATATTTAACACCTTGTTATAAAACAGTCTTTGTGTTACATAATTTTGCCCAACGATATGCCAATGTAAGTGTTTGAGCACATTTAAGCTATGTTCTGTAAGTTAGGTGTCTTAAATATATTTTTGACTGATGATATTTCAACTTATGATGGGCTTATTGGGACATAACAGTATCATAAGTTGAGGAATAACTATAGTATAAATAAAAATGAATCAGATCATTAGTGATTGTTTGTGAAGGAGAAAAAGCTCACAGAGTGGCTGGAAAGGAAGTGACTGCCTTAGTGGTCTGTCATCAAAGTATAGTCTTTACATCCCCAGTGGGGCAGATCCCATCTCGATGTTGGAAGGCAAAGACCTCAGGACAACAAGCCATCCAGTCCCTAAGGTTCCAAATCACTTAACAGGGATGCCTCAAGGAACAAGCCAAAGTATACATGGTGGAGAGTCCCAAATACCGCTACGAGTAGGGAAACAAAATAATCAAACTCTCAAAAAGAGAAATCAAAAGACACCACTCAAAGAACATTTCCTGAATGGACAGGCCCTGAACAGTCAAAGAGCCCTCTTTAATACAGCAGAACTGCAGGGTCAGATTGTACAACAAGCTTTTAAAACTAACAAGAGATAGAAAGCTAACCAAAATGATGAAACAGAATAACTCTTCTCCAAAGAAATTCCAGGAAGAAATGACAGCTAAAGAACTGCAAAAACAGAGAGAGGGGGCAAGATGGCAGAGAAGTAAGGAGCTCCGTACTTGCACTCACGCCCATACATCACACAGAAAAGATCTGAAGCCATTGGAAACCTTACAAAACCTGAGAGACTGGGAGAAAAAAGACGCAGAATCCACTGAGAGAGCCTTCTAACGTGAGTGCGAACCGGGGAAGATAAAATCGGGCCGGGATCGGAGACTCCAGGGTGGGAGGCGATCCNATTCTTCTCAAAACTAGAACAAACTATCCTAAAACTTGTATGGAACCACAAAAGACCTTGAATAGCCAAAATAATATTGAAGAAGAAAACCAAAACAGGAGGCATCACCATCCCCGACTTTAGCCTCTACTACAAAGCTGTCATCATCAAGACAGTATGGTATTGGCACAAAAACAAACACATTTACCAATGGAATAGAATAGAGAACTCAGAATTGGACCAACAAATGTATGGCCAACTAATCTTTGAGAAAGCAGGAAAGAGTACCCAATGGAAAAAAGCCTCTTTAACAGATGGTGCTGGGAGAACTGGACAGCAACATGTAGACGAATGAAACTAGATCATTTTCTCACACCATACACAAAAATAAACTCAAAATGGATAAAGGACCTGAATGTGGGAGACACATTCAGTCTGTTCAGAAGTGAACAGACACTTCACCAAAGAGGACATCCAGATGGCCAACAGACACATGAAACGATGCTCAGCATCCCTCCTCATCAGGGAAATACCAATCAAAACCACACTGAGATACCACCTCACACCAGTCAGAGTGGCTAAAATCAGCAAATCAGAGTACTCTAGATGCTGGCAAGGATGTGGAGAAATGGGCACCCTCCTACACTGTTGGTGGGAATGTAAACTGGTGCAGCCCCTCTGGAAATCAGTGTGGAGGTTCCTCAAATAATTTACAGTAGAACTCCCCTATGACCCAACAATAGCACTGCTAGGAATTTACCCAAGGGATACAGGAGTACTGATGCATAGGGGCACATGGACCCCAATGTTCATAGCAGCACTCTCAACAATCACCAAATCATGGAAGGAACCTGAGTGTCCATCAACAGATGAATGGATCAAGAAGATGTGGTTTATCTATACAATGGAATACTACATGGCAATGAGAAAGAATGAAACCTGGCCATGTGTAGCAACATGGATGGAACTTGAGGGTGTTATGCTGAGAGAAATAAGTCAGGCAGAGAAGGACAGATACCATATGTTTGCACGTATAGGAGGATTAGGAGGAACTTAACAGAGGACCATGGGGGAGAAGAAGGAGGAAAATAGTGGGGGAGAAGGAGGGAGCTAAACCATGAGAGACTCTTGAATGCTGAGAACAAACAGAGGGCTGATGGGGGTGGAGGTTAGGGGAAGGGGGGTGATGGGCATGGAGGAGGGCACTTGTGGGGGTGAGCACTGGGTGTTATATGGAAGCCAACTTGATAATAAACTATTTTTAAAAAATGAATCAGAGACAAATATGAGCACAAGTGGGAGTAGACAGAGATTGCTCACTTTTCTCTTTGCTACATTCCTTATTTGCTATCCGCTCTTCATCTTCTTCCCAAATGAGGAGCTCTTATTTTATTATCAATGCTTCATATACAGGTTTCCTCCATGGTAAGTCTGACCTGACAAAAAGTGATCCCAAAAGAGAATCTTTTTTGTGGGTTCAGATAATTTTGTAAACACTTATTATTTAGATAAAATTATTTGTTTTTATGCCCATCTTCATCTTTACTTGTGAATAAACATTTGTTGAATATAATGAATAAAAGCAATGTAAGAATTTCTTTTTGATCTTAAAATTTTAAGACATATAGAGAAGTTAATACTTTATCTTTTTCTCTTTCTATTTATTCCCACTCTCTCTGATCTACTCCATATTCCCAAGACTTACAATAGAGTCTAAAGTTATTTATATTTGCTTTTAAGTGTATCCAAAGTTTTTATTCATGGAAGAGGACCTGTCCATTAAATGAAAGCAGATCTCTTCTGCTTGGTGCTCAAGATTACTTATTGTCGAAATCTGTATATGCTCTCAATTAATCTGGAGAATTCTCATTCCTTCTAGACTCATGGTATCCTTAAACAGAAGTTACCTGGAGTCAAGTATAATCCTGATTTTTTTTTTAATCTTTGTGGCAGAAGAATCAACACATAAAAGATTATTGACTGGAAGTTTTGACTTTCTAGTTCCAGACCTCATATCTGAAATCAGATAGCAGCATTTAAAGAATTCTCCAGGTTGGGTGGTTTGTTTGTATAAAAAAAATTATGTTTATTTATTTTGAGAGAGATGGAAACATGGTGAGTAGAGGTGGAGCAGACAGAGGTGAGAGGGAGACTCCCAAGCAGGCTCTGCATTGTCAGCATAGAGCCCAATGTGGGGCTCAAACTCATGAAACCATGAAAGCATTACCTGAGCTGAAACCAAGAGATGGACATTAACCAACTGAGCCACTCAGGAGCCCCTTGTGTGTTTGTATGTGTGTGTTTTTAACATTGCATAATTAATTTTGATCCAATCAGTTCTTATTCAAGCAAAATAAATTCTTTTTTTTTCCTATTTGAAATAGATCATCTTCTCTTCCCTTCATATAAATTATTTACATTTCAAAACACAATGTAGAGTATCTGCCTGCAGTTTTCTATTATAGCAATCCCTTTTCCTGTTTATTTTTTCTTTGAGAAATAACCTTTTGCTTTATGGAGGATGCACTGCTCAAACAAAAGGTAATTTATATTACTTTTTGACACCATATACTCTAAAACCAACTTCTCTCCACAGAGTCCAAATATGATAGGAAAAAATATGTTATTTTCCTTACTTTATAAAAGAAAGAGCACACTAAGTCCCAGAAAGGTTAAGTGACTTGTCCAAAAGCATGTGGCAGGGAGGAGGATATAATTTATCATTCTTAAACAAGCATTTTATGAAATCTCATTTCCTCTTAACTCTTAAAGACAATATTAAATTTACAGCACTATCATTCTGGGTCCTTTTGTTCCTTCTGGAAGGATTCTTTTTGATGCAAACCTATGATAAACATTGAAGGATGTCATATTATACCAGTCCCATAGAAGAGGCAAAATTAATATAAATATATGTCTCCTTGGGAGAGGAGGGGGAAGTTCCTTGTAGTACGGTACACTGGAAGATGTACAAATCACCTTGGCATCCCATTAACGTCTAGCTTGTAAAACCAATATAATTAATTAAGACATATGTATTTACAGAGTGTTGAAAGAAGTAAAAAAAAAAAAAAAACCTGGTCAGATTACAACACCGCTAAACACGCAACCAACTTTAAGACTGCCTTATTTCTTTGTGTTGTTCAGAACTCTTAGTTTCTGACAACAGAATCCACCTTAGCTAATTTAAGCAGTAAGGCATCTATAGCACCATACTAATCATCACAAGAATCATTAGGAATATCAGCAATATCTACTACAGATCCGACCTGAGCAGATTGCTTCAGACTCTAATGATGGCACAAAAATTTTGATTCTGCTATAATTGAAAAATTTAATTTGAGATGCTGTGTATTACCCACTGCCAGCCCCAGAAACACCGCGCTAAACAGTCTCAAATAGGGATTTGTCACTTTGTCATCCCCAGAAACAATAGTCTGATTCTGCTACCTAAGCCAGCAAACTACATTTTCCATGTTGAGACTGTTTGTTCACCAAACCCAATTACAAACCAAAGTTAAGGGAGATTTTGTCTCACCCTAATGGGAAGGAAAGCTGAGGAATACAAGTTTATGCATTCTGTCTTGAGAGGGTAGCATTCAAAATGTGAGGAAAATGTTTAAAATGAAAAATAGTCCTCTACAACTGTGAAAAAATAATGCTGTCATTTGTAGACATATATAGAACAGGAAAAAAAAAGTTAAGTACTAACCATCTACTAAGTTTTTGCAGGTAGATTACCCATAGCTCACTGGATCTCAAATCTTCCCTTGGCAAGAAAATCTGAAGCAAGCTTTATTTTAAAATTGTAAAAGGTGTTCACATATTTTACTTGCAGTTATTTCAGAGAGCAATCAAAGGAGACTTCTAAAATTATGTTCTTCAAAGTGTCAAAGTATCTCTGGAATTAGTCGAAACAAATCGTTTGACAGGGATGTGGTTAATGAGGCATATTTCTTTCTAAGCTTTCACAGTTGCACTTTTGTTAGGCTTAAGGTACAGTACTAAACTTTATTTGCTTCCCTTTAATATACACTTCCAAGCTTGTACATTTTTTTGGTAAAATTTTTTCAATGTTTATTTATTTATTTATTTTGAGAGAGATTGGGGGGGCAGGAAAAGAGGGAGAGAAAGAATCTCAAGCAGGTTCCATGCTGTCAGCAGAGCCTGATGTGGGGCTCAAACTCATGAACTGCAAGATCACAACTGGAGCCGAAATCAAGAGTTGGATGCTTAATCAACTGAGCTACACAAGTGCCCCTCTGTGCTTTTTAATGTTTAGTCATTTATTTTGAGAGAAAGAGAGAGAGTGAGCACTTTTTGGGGGAGGTCAAAATTTAACAGACTCTGCTATTTCCAAGTAGTTTGTTTCAGAAGTTATTCTTATCAATAAAGAGATGTTATTTTGCTTTGCTAATTAATCTGATCTGTGATCTATTTTCTGTCTCTCCTACATTTTGGTTTGAACACATAAAGTTGAATAATCAGGGGTGCCTGAGTGGCTCAGTAGGCTAAGCATCTGACTCTTGATCTCAGCTCAAGTTGTGATCTCATGGTTTATGAGATCGAGCCCTGCTGGTGGGATTCAGCATGGATTCTCTTAGTAGTCTCTCTCTGCCCAACCCCTATTTGTGTACTTTCTCTCTCTCTCTTTCTCTCAAAATAAATAAATACTTTAAATAATAAATAAAGTTAAATAATCAGGTAAAGGGGAGAACATTATTATCCAGATGTTGTCAACGATGGGATCATACCAGCAAATTCTTGTTTTGCTAGGAAGTCTGCCGTATCGACCTGGCAGAGTGTTTCCTGACTTGCGCATTTGTACTCTTGAAGTCTGGTTTCATTCCATTATTACATGAATAACCTTGAACCAATCATTTATACTGTGTTATATTTTTCCAAGGTAATAAAAGCTAAAACTGTTATAATGACTTTTGCTTGCCAAGAATGTTGGTAAGATGGAATTGATAACATCAGTACATGTTCTGTGCTACTTTCAAGGAATGTATAAGATAAAAAGTGAACTATGGTCACCTTTGGCTTGGAGAAGAAGTCCATTCTTCTGTGTTTCTGTCGACCCTGCATTCTCCCTCTTTTCCTTGGTAATGGTGTCCTCCTTGTCTTTCAAGATATCATCTTTCACTGCTTCATATATTTCTGAAGGGGCTATGAAAGACAGACTCTCATTGCCCCGGTCAGGGGTGTGAACATATACTTCAGGCCAAGCTTATTACATTTTCCTAGTTCCATGCCTCTAGTTATCCATCCAAAGGTTTGAGACATAACTGAAGCCAAGTCAATGTGAGCCTCTCCCTGAGATTCAGGTATGCTGCGGGAGACAGTCTCTTTCTTCTAGGGTAATTGTTCTCTCCACTTTAGTAAACTTCAGGATCACTTGGAGGGTATAGTAAGACACAGATTGAGGATGTGGAGCACAGATCCAGAGTTTCTGAGACAGTAGGTCTGGGATATGACCCTGATATTTGCATTTCTAAAAAGTTCCCTGGTGTTGCTGATGCTACTAGCCCTTGGGAAACATTTTGAGAGCCACTCCCTTGCGATCTCTAAGATGATGGCAAGCCTAAAACCACTAATGATCAATCCCCCTGCTAAATGGATAAAGTCTGTTCTTTTTTTTTTTTTTTATGTGATGAGGCCAAAGCTCATAGAAGTGGAGAAAAAGAGAGCAAGGAAGACATGAGAGAGAGATAGAGAGAGAATGGTGAGGTCACCACTTAGGTTCTGGATCCAGTTGATCCAATGCCTGGCTCCATCTCTATTTTTCCCAGTTATATGAATAAATATGTGTCCTGTCTAGGCTGTTCTAATTTGAGCTGATGTTCTGGTTTTTGAAAAAAAAAATTCATGTTTCTTCAGTTTCCATAAAATAAAGGGAAATTTAATTTGATAGGATCATTTAACGACACATGATTATTTAAGTAAGGCTCTGGAAAAATGTATGGTACCAAGGCCCTGTTTTACTATGCAGGAAAAAATATCCAGGCATCTTTATAGATAAAAATATTTTGTACCAAAGTTTTTCAGGTAGGTTTACCACTTTCATGTGT
The DNA here is from genome assembly GCF_008692635.1 of Crocuta crocuta. Lineage (NCBI taxonomy): Eukaryota > Metazoa > Chordata > Mammalia > Carnivora > Hyaenidae > Crocuta > Crocuta crocuta. The sequence goes on from NW_027527986.1 coordinate 62,915, forward strand.
CATATGCTGGAATATATTAGATAGTCCACAGGATCAGTGCATCCCTGATTAGTTTCTTAGGAAATAGATACGTGTAATTATTTTGAATTACCATTAAAGATGATATTTAATTTCAGCACAGCTTTTTCTCTGCTCATCATTCTCAGTTGGGTTTTGAAATAGTTCATCAACAGAGTTCAAATTATAATAATATAGGGGCAACATAATATTTCACTCACAAACAGACTTCTAGGCCTGTAGCTTGGAAAATACCCAAAAGAAGGGGAGAATCTGTCATTTTTTGTGTATTTACCCTCTCCATTTTACTAATTCTTGAGTGGCTCCCATCACAGAATCTATTCAGAAGTTTAAATTCCTTTCCAAAAATAAAAGTAAAAAAGGCATAAGAGAGTGGTGCAGGGAAGGTGCTGGAGAAGAATTTTGATGATACTGCTAGGTAATTAACACATGAGCCTTTTTGCATGAGCTCTCAATTACCCCACAGAGCCAAAATCAAAGTCTTTTCATCTTTTATTTTGCCCCCATTTCTAAGATCTTTTCTTTACACTTTACTGAAAAGTCCTCCATTTCTCATTAATGCTTTAAGTACAAAGCCAGCTCTGGTGATGATATAATTTTTCCCAAGTCTAAATTAGGTTTCATAGAGAGCATTACAAAGTCAAAAGGCAGAACTCATGCTGCTCTGCTATTTTACTTAGTGTTTATATGAACCAAGAATCATGGAGTTTCAGAAGTTTGCTTTTTATTTTCTTTTCCCTTTTTAAATCAAATTTTTGTACTTTACTTAGCATTTGTTAGAACAAAAATAGCACAAGTGGTCAGTTTTGACTATTTTTATCGTTAGATGTTTTTTTCCTGCATAGATTACAAAGAATACATGGAGTTTCATTCAATAGAGACTGTTTATGTATGTGGCCAAGGAAAACTATCTAAATTTTAGCAAAAACCTCTGTGAATTTGCATCAGATGAGACTCTACTAAATTCAACTTCCTGCTGCTACTGAAACCCAATTTTTATTGGTTTCTTGTTGTTCTGGGATTTTGGTTAATCAAAATCATCTCATTCTGCAGACATTGCTGGTACTAAACTTGGCATATACTGGAATGCTCATCAGAATTTTGCATCAGTTCTTTAATAGTCAGTGCTTTAAAATGTTGGTCATTTATCAGCGATCATATATTAAATATCTGTTTAGAATAACTATTATATTAAAAACAAGTCAGGATATAAAAGTTTTTCCTGTCAAGAAAATTCCAATTAACAATGAAAACAATATACATTATACATGCAAACACACACAGGCATAACACACATACACACATATATACATAAAGTACATTCTTAGTACTTTTATAATACTGCTTAATTTCTATTTAATTGCCCATCCAATATATGGGCAAATAATATAATATTAATCAATTCTTTGTATATAGTCATTTTTATCTCAAAATTCATTAACTGAGGATTGTTCTCTTTCTTGATTGCTCTCTGGGAATGAACTAAGTCCTAGGACTTATTTGGCCTTCCTTGCAGCATTGTATGGTAGGGGGATGGGGAGAAAGGTATTCAGACCTCATCAGTTCTATCTGTTCATACTGGCATATGCTGAAATGATGCTCATTCTCTTTTCTGCTCTTCGGCAGGACCATCCCTCAATCTCTTGACAGGTCTATCTCACTGTCAGTTTCTAGTCTATCCTCATTTTGTCTGATTCATCTAAACTTAGAGACCACTCTTCTACTTCTCTTCCCTGTAAATGGGACATGGAGTCTTTCAGTCTCTCCTATGTCACTCCAGGACTGTGGAAGTCTTGTGGCCATACCAATTTAACATAACCGAATGTGAACGCTTGGTTTTATGCCATTACCTGCTTTTCCTCATTCCTCCACATCTCAGTGAATGACACTACTATCAATCGAATTGATACAGGGAAAAACTAGAGGTCTTGCCTAATTACATACCTAAGCCTTCTTTCTTTCTACTTCTCCTTATTTCCCAGTCCTTCGTTCCTGCCCTGATCTGAGCCTCTCTTACCTCTCACCTGGACTATTGGAATAGCTTTTTTACCAGTTCTCAGTCCTGGTCTTTATTCTCTCCAGCCCATTCCCACAGAGCAGTTAAAGTGATAATAGTTGCTCAGTGACTTCCCACTGCACTGAAAATAGCATTCAGCCTCTTTACCAAGGCCTCCACAATTCACATGAATCTGTTCTCTGCTACTTTTTCAAAATCACGTCGATCCATCCCCAGTCACAACCCATCTCACTCCACACTCCACTTCCCCCCACACCCCTTCAGCTCGCCAAAAGTTTTCTATTCATGCCCACACTGTCTGGGTGTCCTCCTTCCTCCATTTCCATCACTTTCCTCATTGGCACCTGCTTTCTTTATGGCCCTTAAATGTGAAATATATTTGGGTCTTTTGTTTGTTCATTAAACAACCCATATATTTGGGTCTTTTGTTTGTTCATTAAACAATTTCTCACTAGATGATAAAAGCCATGTCCATTTTCTTTGTCCCTATGTGACTAGGACTGTTCTCAATACTCTGCAATAAAGTAGGCCCTTGAAAGTAACTGTTGACGTAGGTACCAGATGGGCTGATGCAGAAAATTCACGCTCAGCAAATTAAAGTCTTCCTTCAAAGCAGTATTTCAAGGACAAATTCAAGAAATCCCAGAGATTCACTGTGAAAATTCCTGAGGTTTAATTTTGTTCAGTAACCCAAAACTTGGGAGTCATTCTAGAATCTCTTGTCTCCCTCACATTGGTCCTCAGTTAAGATCCTTACACACTTTGCCGACCTGGACATTTCTCTTCTCCACTTCCCTAGTCTGAACCATTGCCTTCTCTAGCCCCATGCTTCACAGTGGACTGCAGACCAGTGTTCTTACCTCTAGTCTTTTCCTCCTCATATCCACTCTCCAAACAGCAGTTAGAAGGACTTTTTAAATCTTTTAACATCCCCCCACACACACTACTTTGGAAATAAAGGCAAAACTCCATAACATAATTAATTTTTACAACCCTTTACAACCTTCATGTTTTCTTCATTTCTGGCAGCCTCATTGCCGGTTTCTCTCATCCACTTACAAAGAACCTCTACTGGACTTCAGACATGCCTTCCCTCCAGACCTGCCTAAAACTTAATTATTGGCCATGTAGGCCTACTTACTCTGGGCTACTCCTACTTTTCCTTCAGGTACCAACCTAACCATTCCTCTTAAAGACACCTTCACCAACACTCTAATTTCTACCAGTTTCTTCTGCTACTGCTCCCAGTCATGTGGAATTTTACATCAAAATACCCCTCAGAATTTATTGTAATTATTTATTTAATGCCTATTGCTTTCCTGCCAGAATAAAATCTAAGTCTGACTTTTTGCCCAAAATATCCCCAGTACCTGGCAGAGAGTCTAACACAGAACATAAATAAACTCCCAGACTTGGACATGAAAGAGACCCCTACCTTCAAAGTTCCAAAAAGCCTGGATGCATATATGTGTGGGCTCATGTGTGTGCTTTCACCATATAAGACATCACAATATTGAATCCACTGGTAGCAAATGAATGCTGAGGCCATCCTCCCTACAGCAGGGACCTCTGAGAATCCTGGGAAATGGATACTTATGTTTCCTTCTCTTAAAATAACATCATATGTATTTACTTCCAGACTCTATCTGGCAATTGAAACCCTCATCCCCTCACCACACACACACACACACACACACACATACACACACACACACGCACCCCTCCCACCGCCACCCTACTCCTGTCCTGGGTAAAACTCGGAGGATAACTTGAAAATTAGCAGAGATTTGATTCTGCCTTTTTAGAGGCCTACACACACAATATCCATGGGTCCTAGATTTTCCAGAGCAGTCATAACATCTAATAGACGTTTCACTACCTCCCAAAGTGCACTTGTAGACTGGGCATTCTGATGGCTGGTTCAGAAATTACAGACACTGGACTTACAAACATTTACTCTGAAGGCAAGCTGCCTACTCTTAGCCACTTGAAGAACTGGCTCTTCAGGGGTGAGAAAACAGCTTCAAAGATTTGGGAAGACCTGTGTTCTCTTCCTTCTGCCTTCCTTGTACCTGGCAACACGTTAGGACAGAAAGAAAGACACTCTGTGATTAAAGGAGATATAGCCTATATCCCCTTTACATTATATCTCCTTGAGCTTCAGAGAAAACCTGCTAAAGTAAGAGACTATATGAACAGCACTTTTTCTATCACTCAGTCCATAGCAAAGGCTCCAATGAATGTAAGTAGGATTAATGTATTGACTTGGTAGAATCTGAACAAATTAAATAATAGAGATGTGTAACTTCCCAAAGCTCTTAAAGCTACTTTACCTGAATATATTGAAAAAGAAGACTGAGGCCAAGTTTTACTGTACTTCATAGGTGCCTGTCAACACTACATTAAAATAGGAAAAATGTTATTCTAATTATCAACTAGTACATCATCTCAATCATTCTATAATCCTTTCAAGTAGTGTTCATGTGCATATCAATATGTAAAGTACTCTGACAAATAATCAAAATGGATTTTTTTCAACCATGGTCTTATTTCAATTTTAAATTATTTCCAAGAAAGATATCTCATGTCATATTAAATCATGAATCAAAAGCTTGGATTAGATAGAGTTGGTTAAATGCTAAAGAAATTGTAAATGGCAATTATGAATAGCAATTGCAGTGATAAGAATAAAGCTTACTTCCTTTGAGCAAATACCTCTTTTCTTTACTGAGAACTTACCTGGGAATTCAACATACTGAATAAAAGAAAAATACTTTAAAGACAGATATCACATATTACAAAATCTGAAACTGACTTTTAAATTCCAAAGTCATTTACATCTTGGCTGACTTTCTTGCTATTTTATTTTCTTTGTCACTGTAGGAAACTAGTGGGCTAAGGAAAGAATGGTCTATAGCTTGTACTTCTTGAAAAAGAGAAGGTTATCACCTGAAAATCGAGAACTAACACATAACAGCCTGCGCACAGAGAGTGGTTCTCCCTGGGAATATGGCTTTCGTGAGGCAATGTATCTGCGAACTAGCCTGTTGTGAGTTTTCTAGTTTCAAATATATATTAGAATCTAAATGACTAAAATACGTTTCTTGCAGCACAAGGTACCTCAGTGCAGCTGGTTATCAAATCACAGTGTTCATATTATGCTATTATTTCTGCATTACACTTGTAAACTCACTGAATAAAGATGATCTTAGTACATGAGAAATAAAATATAACTGGCAGTGATGCAATTTTCCTCACATTTGACTATGTAGAAAATATGTTATATATATATGTATGTATGTATATAAAGTTTATTTGTTTCCTTTGTGAAAGAGAGAGAGTGTGTAACTTGGGGAGGAGCAGAGAGACAGAGAGAGAGAGAGAGAGAGAGAGAGAGAGAGAATCTTAAGCAGGCTCCACACTGTCAGCGCAGAGCCTGATGCAGGGCTTGAACCCATGAACCATAAGATCATGACCTGAGACAAAGTTAGATGCTTAACTGACTAAGCCACTCAGATACCCCCAAAATATGTTTTCTTTTAAAGTAAGTAATTATAAACAGCTAAAGGAAGCAATGATTATACTGAGAGGCATCATTTAGAAAGCACCATACTTAATAAATACTTAAATTAGAATACAATAAAGCTCAAAATTAATAAACTAAAAATCCAATTTAATAAGATACAAAATAGTTATAAATTTTATAAAAACTTTATAAATGCAAATAAATTAAAAAGAAGACAATAAAGATGAGAGGAGTCATTAATTAAACAGAAAACAAAGGCACAGAAGAGAGTACAATGAAACTGAAATTTGTTTCTTTGAAAAGAAAAATGAAATAGACAAGTCTCTGATAAACTTGTTTAAGAAAGTAAGAAAAAAAGACATGCATAAATTAAAGATTTGATAATATTAGGAAGGAAAAGTATGAAATAAATGTAGATCCGGAGAGATTAAAATATTAATATGAATAATATAAATTAATATATTCCAATAATGCAAAAACATGAAATGCATATACACATATACACACATACACACACATATATGTATACATATATATTTATTGCTTATATTTGCTACAAATATATTTTTCTCATTTGTCTTGTATCTTTGCTTTATATATAGTTTATTTTGGTGAGCAGTGTTCTAAATTCCATGTAGCAAAATGAAGCAAACTTACTCATTTCATGGTTAGTGCTTTCTGTGTCAACCAACTTAAGTCTCTTTGTTATGTATATTATACATATTTATGTATATTGTCATATTTATATTCATATACTCATATAAAATGCATTATTTATACAGATATATAATTATATTAGTTACATGATATATATTAATATAATTATATAAAATTATATAAATACATAAACTTATGTGTATATATATCAAAACTAAGTGACTCAAGATGAAGTAGATCGTAAGACATAGAAAGCATTAACCATGAAATGAGTAAGTTTGCTTCATTTTGCTACATGAAATTTAGAACACTGCTCATCAAAAGGCAGGATAAGGAAGTGAAAAGACAAGGGAAATAATTCACTAAACTGAGTACATAAGAAACTACATTTTGCTGCATTCAAAAAGATTTTCTATGTTTAATGAGTTAAGCAAGTCATTTGTGGTTCACCAAAAGAAAGCTATACACCTTCTAATGAGAAAAAAACGTTAATGATTTTTGTAGTTAGAAACAAAACTTCCTCAAAATTTGTGAAATAAGTCAGTCAGAGAAAGATAGATATTCTATGTTTTCACTCCTATGTGGAACTTGAGAAACTTAACAGAAGACCATGAGGGAAGGGAAGGAGAAAAATAGTTTCAGAGAGGGAGGCAAACCACAAGAGATTCTTAAATACAAAGAACAAACTGAGGGTTGATGGACCAGGGCAAGAGGGGAAAATGAGTGATGGGCATTGAGGAGGGCACTTGTCATAATGTTATTGACATTATGATTCCTGAATCACAGGAATTTACCCCTAAAACCAAGAGTACACTGTATATATTCTGTATGTTAGCTAACTTGACAATGAATTAAATAATATATATAGATATATAATGTATAATATATATATGCTTAAAAAAATTGTCAGTAGAAATTATGCCAGACACTGTGCTAGGGCTGGTCACTACATGAGTATGTTCCATGCCCTCTTGGAGATGCTATGGAAGTGGGGGATACAGGGAAGTAAAGCAGTAATGACAAAATAGTATGATAATTGAAAAGCAGATTTGTTCCAAAATGATGTTTTCAATGTTCATTCACTTAAATCATTTAGCAAATATTTGTTGTATATAAACTGTGTTTATACTGCTCATAGGAATAGTGAGGAATAAGACATAGCCTTTACCTTAGAGCAACTTACAGATTACTGTATATCATGTTACCAAGCTCTTATGATGATCAACTTAGAGTATATAAAATATGTTCTTGAAATTGGAAGATTTGACATTTGTGGTTTTGTTATTCCAAAGAAAGCTGTACGTCAATGACCTGCAAAGTTTTGATGTCTCTGGTGCAAGGATTTAAGTACTGTAAACTAGGGGCGCCTGGGTGGCTCAGTCGGTTAAGCGCCTGACTTCAGCTCAGGTCATGATCTCACAGTTTGTGGGTTCGAGACCCACATCAGGCTCTGTACTCACAGCTCAGAGCCTGGAGCCTGCTTCATATGCTGTGTCTCCCTCTCTCTCTCTCTCTCCCCTTCCCCTGCTCATGCTCTGTCTGTCTCTGTCTCTCAAAAATGAATAAATATTAAAAATTTTTTAAAAAATAAGTACTGTAAACTATGACCCCGTTCTGAGAGTAATTATAGCACATACTAAAGGAAAGCCACCTGCTGATGCTGACCTATAAGTAGGGGTGATCAAGAGGGGGAAATCTAGCTTTGTAGGATTTGACTAACCTGAACAAAAAGTGAGCAGTCTAGAAAGGTGATGGCTCTTAGCCATTAATCAGAAGTCTACAGGGGTGCTTGGGTGACTCAGGCCATTGAGTAGCTGACTCTTGATTTCAGCTCAGGTCATAATCTCACAATTGTGGGATCCAGCCCCACATTGGGCTCTGTGCTGAGTGTGGAGCCTGCTTGAGATTCTCTCTCTGTCTCTCTCTCTCTGTCTCTGTCTCTCCCTCCTCTTCCCCCTCCCCCATGTATGCTTACACATACACACTATTTCTTAAAATTAAAAAAAAAAAAAGTCATCATCTATAACTTGTACAGCAGAGGGTTGGAATTATTGGTAAGTTAGATCCATAAGATTCCTTGCACCATAATGATCATAAAGGTAATAACAAGATTGGTGATGATAATAGCTATCATCTATTTACAAATTACTTCATGACAAGAATCATGCAAAATACTTTGCACATACTCTCTCAATTACCACTCATGACAGCAAGGTTTATAAGTACTTAAAATTCCACTTTAAAGATTCAGAAACTGAGTCTCAATGACTATAATTTGCTGACAGGGGGCTTTCAGCATCTATCTTACTGCCTTGCAGAGGAAATGTACTTGGAACAAAGCCATATGGAGTCAAACAGAGCTAAGACCTTGAGAAAAAGACAGAGTGCTAATGGAATCATTTAAACACCTGGAACCAATCATGTGTAAAGCTAGATTCCCCTCTTGGTCACCCCCATTTCATAGGTCAATGTCATTCTTTTCTGGCTTACGCTAGTTTGACTCAGGGTTCTGTACCATACTATCAAATGAGGTCTAGCACAAATATTTGGACATTCATAACCTTCTTGAGATGTATCCCTCACGGACAATAATTTTTGTCCCTCACTGGGTAAGTGTAGGAAATCTTTGATATAAGGATCACTGGACTCTTGGGCTGTTCTTAAAACATACTTCATTTAAGCACAGTTCTCTCACACACTTTAGTGGTATGAATACAGCACATTCTTTGACTTAGTACATTCGTGTATTGTCATAAGACATTTCAGACTGGCTCACACCTCAAGTATATCCAGCCAAAGGCTGCATTCTGAGAGTGGCACCAAAGCTGATTTGTAGACAAAGGTAAATGTTCCTGCTATATTAATACTCAGAGGTTAGTGCATACCAACTTCTCCCTAAAAGCTATATCTAGGCTGGTGTCTGCCAAAGTTCATTTTACAGAAGAGTCATTTGTGAGATAAGACAGGGCAGGGACTGTCTGAGTCTGTGGTCCTATGTGGAGCCACTGAATATAAGTGTACTTGTTGGTCACCGCAGAAGAGTACATGGTCAAGGTGAGTGAGGACTGAATCCAGGTACTGCTTTGCCAGACTTTACTGTAGAACTTCTCAGTGACCTGACTGTGAACTGTGAATCTTTAAAACGGTGGCTATAATACAAGATAAATCTTAAAGTCTTTGCAACTAGACACTTATTCCCCATACGATCTCAGAAAAAATAAAAACATCTTGTTTTTACAGCAGTGGCGGTTACAGAGAGGGGACAGATGATGGCAGGAAGAGTACTGCCAGTCACTCTTTTTCTAAATAATGAGAGTGTTGCTGGTGGTGTCTCAGGAGAAATCCCACTCTATTGGATTTACTTGTCAATGAGTTTTTAATCATTTCTATCAGATATGGTAGTGAAATGATGTACAATATTAGTCACGACTGAAGATGGAAAAGCTTTCTCCCTTCATTCAGTTATCCATTCTTGATAGTGTTAGACTGATTTTATTTTTCTTTTCCACCTTCATTGACTTTTTTGGGGAATGGATGTCTGTGTGTCCTTTCTGATACAGCGGTACCTGACAGACTGAGGCTTTTCTCCCTTGAAACATTTCATAAAATGGCAGTTTGTGAGATAATACTTACTTTCTCCTTTTTTTTTTCTTTTGAAGATGAAATCAACTTCCACCCAAAGAAAAATAAGTGTCTTGAGATCAGATTGCCATATGTGACAATGATGTTAAAATGACAAACAAACTCCCCAGAAATTACTGTGAACAAAATGGGAATTTTTCCCTATAGGAAATATATTATTATTTCCTAGAGATCAAAAGAGTTTAACAACAACAACAACAACAACAAACACGTACCATGAAGCATTACAGTACTTAAGACACATGCGTTGACCAAGGAACTGAGTTCATGAGCTAATCAACCACTGGGAAGCTGTTCTTTATGTAATCTTTATTCCCATATCTATATGGAACTCACCACAAATGTATTTTTAATGTTTATCTCCTTATTTATCCTTTGCCCTTACACTATTCTCCTCTGCAACTGGAAAGGGTAACAGCTGACCATGACAGCTTAATTTCTAACCTCCTGTATCAGTTATCTTTCAACAGATGTCAGCCAGTGAGAGGCACTGATGACAGTTTGGAAGGTGTGAGGAAGGGATATGCCTCAGTGTTCATCTCCCTTCCTTTCTGCCTGAGGTGGCAAATGGGCAATACCATGTCTTTTCATGACTTTCCCTTCCATCACATTGGCCAGTCATGTTTCCAGCTACCAGGAGGAAAACACCAGCCCCTGAATTCCAGTAGTGACCTGCTTCACTTTGTTCTTTCAGGGAATGATGGCGGCTTCTGACTCTTCCTCATCCTGGACTGGTTCACTGTCCTCTGTCACCTTCTCTGCTCCTCCATCAACTATGTAACTGAGTCCTTTCACTATATTCCTTCTGTTGAAGACACTTAAGAGAGGTTTCCTTTCTTTTCAGGTGACTAGCAACTAACAAATTTAATTCCATTTTGTGCTTATTTTTTCATTCTTTGCTTTCAGACAATTTGTGAATATGCATTTAAGAAACCTGGGGAAGCCTTCTCGTTGTTTACAATAGAATGGGATAAGACTCAAACATTATAAAGCAGGACAAGGCATGACCTCTTATCTTCAAAGTCTTTCCCACTTCTTTCTTAAGTACATTTCCTAATGACAACTGAAGAAAAGAAGCATTATTCAACTGAGTGGAGTGACCAAGCTTTAATTCAATGTGTCATATAGGAACTATCCCCCTTTTTTCAGGAAAAAACTACACACAATAGCAAGTTTCAACGGGAACCCACAAAAAGTATGTAAAAGCACAAACTTCTGATTGAACAGGAAGAGAACCAAGTCATGGTGCTCACAGTGTAATCCAATCTGAGATACGTTTTTCTGGATGAATTAAATGATCTTTACAAACAATGTTTCCCTTGTATACGCTTTACACAAAACAGAAAGACTACATACATACAAATAAACTGGAACTCTAAAGACATATGCACCAAACATGGGGTCTTTCACTTTGCTCAGTCCAAGCTGAGGCGAGTAGGGCATACCTGCAGGCCAAGAAAGCCACCGTGCGGGAGAAACCATCAGGCATTAATCAAATCAATTCTACAAATAGTCCTTAGAGTTGGTGAAATAATATGCCAACCATTATTTCCTGAAGGTTGATTCAGGACTTTGGTTAATAAAGAGAGCCAAACATCTTCTTTAAAGTTGTAAATATGAGGGGCGCCTGGGTGGCTCAGTTAAGCGCCCGACTTCGACTTAGGTCATGATCTCATGGTTCATGGTTTTCAGTCCTGCATCAGGCTCTGTGCTGACAGCTTGGGGTCTGGAGCCTGCTTCAGATTCTGCCCCTGTCCTCTCATTCTGCACCTGTCCATTCATTTTTTCTCTATCTCTCTCTCAAAAATAAACATTAAAAATTTTTTTTAAGTTGTAAAAATGAGAAGCAACATCATTCAGAGAATGACACTGACTCGAGACAAACCTCAGGAATAGTATTTTCTTTCTCTCACTGGTATACTAGTCTCCCAACTAGTCTTTGTCTCTTCTTTAGATCTTAGTCTTACTACTGGACAAATGTATCTTGTGTCTTCCTATGGGGCTTACTATTGTGATATTTTCTTTGTTTTTTCTTCAAATCTCTGGGATTAGTTTCATTACAAACTGGGATCCTCAGAAAGGTGGTAAACTTTAAAACAGCACAATCTGGGCCTGTTATCTAGACCCACAAACTTCAATGAGAAAATCAATTCCAACAAATTTTATTCATTTACCTAACAGGGAAAAAGTTGTATCAACTCATTCCCATCGGTGTTTTTAATAGCGAGGTTAGTCCTCTGGCATTTTAATGCCTTATCGTTTATGATTTCTTTAGTCTTTATCATCTAAGGAACGTTGTAAAATGTGTGAACACCAGTGGCAGAGGTACAATTCCTCACCTGTGTCATTTCAGTGGCCATCAGTCTAATATCCAACTATCAGAACCTGCTTTTCTTTGCCTGTGAGTTTTTTCTTGACAGTGCAACCTGCCAGATGAGACCAATCAGGAAATTCATGGCCCTTTGGAGCAGTGCTCAACAAACACATCCTTCTTGGGTGAGATAAGAACACATTACCTGTTCTGGCACTTTGCTTGGTAACATAGCCTTTGTTGTCTGCCTTCAGTGACCCTACATTACTACCCACTGTCTTCAGTGTTCCCTTTACTGCTCAAATTTTGCACGCTCAAAGCTTTGCCTCAGGGGCTGCTTCTAGAAGAATCCAAACTGAGACAAAACCAAATTATTTCTCAGCCCACTAGAGTACGTTTGGCCAATCCCAACAAGGGGAATCAACCCTGTGGGTATAATCTAGGGCAGAACCAAGTACATAGAGCTGCTTTTGATGAAGCTTCAGTGATTAATGGAGGAAAAAAACCCTGCAGCTACACTCACCATTCTGTGCTCAGCTTCCTTATATTTTCAACTTGTATAGCTTATCTAATCAGAGCACCTTTAGGCATAAAAGCACAGAAAAGTTCCACAATGAAAATTCAGATGACAGAGTGTACGGAAGTTGAAGACCATGGATATCCCACCATTGTAATAATAATTGGCCATGCTCACTTACTGACCAGCTTCACTTTTTCATTTATTAGTTTGCCATTTAAGACGCTGGTGAATTATTAAAAGATTTTATCCTTTCCCAACCATTATGAGGATGCTATTTTCGTTTTTCTGACTAGAGAACTAAAATAAAAATTAGATGCAAATTAGTGCCAATTTAGCTTACTTTTTAGAATCTCAAGTGCTGAACTGTGAAATGGCTGTGATAAAAGTCTATTTTTTCTTTCTGACTCATGGCATCAGGTTGCTGTTTTCAGGGATAAATATATTTCCAAATACAGCTTTGCAACTGGTTTTAAATAGATCTTATACAAAGCATACTGGCTTCAAACAACGTGTGTGTGTGCGTGTGCGTGTGCGTGTGTGTGTGTGTGTGTGTGTGTATGTGTTAACACTGTACTTCCATTGTTAGCCTCTAAGCTTTTCCATTATTTAACCAGTGATGGGGTTCTGGCCAGGCTGCCTCAGAATATGTCACTTTGACATACTGATTACTTTGAATTAAAATTATTTGAGAATAGCTACTACAATGACACTGCTCTCTGTCTCCCTGAAAAACAGGAAATAAACCTCTTCCTTGAAAGGTACCCTCCTTGAACCAGGAAATAAACAGACATTCTGATCACCAGGGATAGGGTATTCAGGGCTGAGAAAATGATATAAACAAGGTCTGTTTAGTTTCTTCACTAATTAGTACCTAAACCTAGGTTTCTTTGTCTTATCAATTCTTCACAGATTTATTTATTTACTTACTTACTTACTATCTAAGAGGTATAAAAGCTGCCTGCTTCAGTCCCCTGTTTGAGCCTCACATTCTTATGGGGCCCCTGTATATACATAATTCAATTTGTTTTTCTGTTAGTCTGTCCTTTGTTAATTTAATTATTAGATCAGCCTAAAGAAGCAAGGGAGGTGGTGGAAAATTTTACCTCCCAGACACCATCTATTTTAGAGCACAGGCCATTACACAGTATAAAGAGTGAACTACCATAAAGAATAGTTATTTTCTATGGAGAGTTATTTTCCTTTTTAGTTCAGATTGCAAGTTAGGTTAAGAAAATGGAAAGAAACAAAATGTTAGCCTTTTGAGAGAAACAATAATCTATTTCCATTACTTCTTGTAAATTATAAGCAAAATATGAATAAAGATAGCAATATTTATTCGGAAAAAATCATGAAGATTGTAAATTGGTGTTTCCATTTTTTTTAGTCTGAAAACCTCATTTGTTAAAGACAGAAGCTATTTCATTTCTACAAAGGAATGTCATGAACTTTTAAGACAAGCACTGTTACACTTTTGTGAACTATCAAAGTCAAAATGAACACTGTCATGAGAGAAAAAAAAGACAACCATAGAACTTCAAAATCATTTAGCTACTCTGCTGTCCTCTATTAGTGTTTTTATATACTCAGTGATATAAAGGAAGCAGAAGCAGGGAGCCTAGGGTGAAACAAGAAAACAGGCACATTATAATAACAATGTGAAGAGACAAAGATGCCACTGTCACAGAGAACCTCATTTTGCTTAATTTCAATTTAAAGGGTTACTTAAGTGCATGGCCTTATGGAAATTCAATGATATGTTATGGTTCATCTGAACTTGTCAGTTGGCCCCAAGCTGCGATAATCAACTTTTCAATGTCAGATTCATTTACTCCTCGAAGAATCCTGAAATAGCCATTCTCTCCCCATGCCTTTCCCCAGGAATTGGCAGCAATCTGCAGGGAAAAAAAAGAGAGAGGGAAAAGATGATTATCATAGTTGGATATTGAATCCTGACTGTAAAAACACAAGGAACTCATGTGTAGCTTTAAATGGTTATTATAGATCACAATTATTAAGAGCCTAAATATTTTCTAAATAAGAATAAAACAGTTATTTATCAGTTACATTAATATGCATGCACACTCAAGTTCACACTAAATAGAACTGGTATAAAATCTCTCAGTTATCATGCATACAATGATAACATATATTTGAAATCCCGTATCAAACGATGTCAGAAAAGCTGCAATTATAGTGTCTCCTATGTAACTTGCCCTGTGCCAGGCACCAGGGGAACAAAGATAAATAACATCTTATTCTGTGTTCCGGAAGCTTGAGGCCTAATGAAGGACAACAACATAAGCCAAGTACTCGGGTAGTACTATGCACAGGGTGCTTTTGAAGACAGCTGAGGGACATCTTGTTTATTTGGATGGTTCAGGAAAGACATTATCGAAGAAGTGCTATATGAGATCCATATTAAAGCCTGGGAATAAATTAACCAGGTAAAAACAGGAGGAAAGGAGATTCAGGTAAAAGAAAATAGTAAAAGCATAAACAGCCAACTATGGAGCAGCACGAAGCACTGAAATGAAGCAATGAAATTATTATAATTAGATCATAAAACAGAAGCAGTCTGGTGGGTTATGAGGCTGAAAGGGAGTAAAGGAAATACATACTGAGAAAATAATGGTGAAAATGATGACAAGTTCTTAAGTTGCTTCTAGCAGGAGAAAAAGGTGGGCAAATTTATATTTTGATGATATTACTCCATGTGATAATGAGAAGGATGGATTTAAGAGGGTAAACAGAAGAGGCAGGGAGACTGGCTAGTAAACTTATAATAATCAAGTCTGATGTCTTAATAGGGGCAGGAAAACTAGGAAGAGAAATAGGAAAAGTATTTGAGAAATATTCAGAAAGTAAATTCAATAAGAATTAAACATTTTCTTTGTACATTTATATTTAATTTTAAAATATGAGATTAACTAAAAGTTAGACTATGTCCAGAATGTCTCCTGGGGTTGAGAGCTTGCCTGAATAAGGGTTTGGAGTAGGGAGCAAAAAACAAAACAAAACAAAAAACATCAATGAAGTATATAAAGATTATCCTGAAGGCTGGAAGGGAGCTAATTGACCACAGGTAAATTTAACAGAAAAAACCCTGAAGGATATATTCCCAGAAGTGGGATTACTGGATCATATGGTAATTCTATTTTTTAATTTTATGAGAAACCTCCAAATTGTTTTTCACAGGGGCCACACCCATTTCCATTCCCATCAACAGTTCATGAGTGTTCGCTTTTCTCCACATCCTTGACAACACTTGCTCTCTCCTTTTTGATATTAGCTATTCTAATAGGTGTGAAGTAATTTTTCACTGTGGTTTTAATTTTCATTTCCCTGATAGCTAATGATATTGAGTACATTTTCATCTGTCTATTGGCCATTTGTATTATCTCAGGAAGAAATTGTCTCTTCACATCTTTTGCCCAGTTTTAGTTGGATTATGTGTGATTTTTGCTATTAAGTTCCCTGAGTTCCTTATATATATTTGGATGGTAACCCCATATCAGATAGATGGTTTGCAAATGTTTTCTCCCATGGGTTGCCTTTTTATTTTGCTTACTGTTTTGCTAGGCAGCAGCCCTTGTGCTTTTCTCTTTGCACCTTTGGTATCATACCCGAGCAATCTTTGCAAAGATCAACATCAAGGAGAATTTCCGGTGTTTTCTTCCTGTGTCTTTGCAATTTCTGGTCTTACATTTAAGTCTTTAATCCATTTTGAGTTAACTTTTATGAGCGGTGTACAATAGGGTTTCAATTCCATTCTTCTGCATATGGTTAAACACTTTTCTCAACATCATGTATTGAAAAGACTATGCTTTCTCCATTGTCTCTTCTTGGCCTTTTTGTCAAATATTAGTTGATTATATATAAATGGGTTTGTTTCTGGGCTCTTGATCCTGTTCTATTGGTCTGTGTGTCTATTTTTATGCCAGTAATGTACTGTTTTCACTATTAAAATTTTGAAATAAAATTTGAAATCAAGATTTGTGATGCCTCCAGTAATCTTTCTCAGGATTATTTTGGCTGTTCAAGGTCTTTGTGGTTCCACACAACTTTTAGGATATTTTTCATTTTTGTGAAAATTCTCATTGGAATTTTGATAGGGATTGCATTGAATTTATAGACAGTTTTGGGTAGTATGGACATTTTGACAATATTAATTCTTCTGATCCATGAACATGGGATATCACTTCATTTATTTGTGTCTTCTTCAATTTTTTTAATCAATTTCTTATCATTTTTAGTATACAGATATTTCACATCCTTGGTTTAATTTATACTAAGTACATGTATTTTTTATTGTATCACAAATGAAATATTCTTTTAGAATAGTTCACTGTTAGTATATAAAAATATAACTGATTTTTGTAGGTTGACTTTTATCCTGCCACTTTGTTGATTTATTAGTTCTAGTAGTTTTTTGATGGAGTCTTTAGGATTGTATATATATATAAAACCATATCATCTGCAAAGAGAGACAGTTTACTTCTTCTAAGCTAATTTGGATGCCTTTTATTTCTTTCTCTTGTCTAATTGCTTTTTCTAGGACTTCCAGTATGTTGAATAAGAAAAGTAAGAGGGGACATTTTTGTTTTGCTCCTGATCATAGGGTGAAAGCTTTTAATCTTCCACTATTGAATACGATGTGTACTCTGTGTTTGTCACATGTGGCCTTTATTATGTTGAGGTATATTCCTTCTAAACCCAATTTTTGAGAGTTTTTAACCACTAAAGAATGTGAATTTTGTCAAATGCTTTGTCTATATCTATTGAGATGATCATGTAATTTTTATCTTTCATTTAATTAATGTAAGATATCACACTTATTGATTTACTTATGTTGAAACATCCTTGCACCCCAGCATGAATCCCTTTGATCATGATTATGATCACTTTAATGTGCTGTTGAATTCAGTTTGCTAGGTGTTTTGTTTTGTTTTTTGAGAATTTTTGAATCTTCATCCATCAAGGATATTTTATTTTCTCATAGTGCCCTTTTCTGGCTTTGGTATCAGGGTAATACTGGCCTTGTAAAATGAGTTCCAGATAGTTCCTTCCTGTTTGGACTTTTTAAGAAGTTTGAGAAGGATTTGGTGTTAATTTTTTTAAGTGTTTTCATTTAAATTCCAGTTAGTTAACATACAGCGTAGTATCAATTTCAGGTATACAATATAGTGATTCAACACTTCCATACCACACCCAGTGCTCAACACAACAAATATACTTCTTAATCCCCATCACCTATCCAACTCCCTCTGATAACTGTCAGTTTGTTCTCTATAGTTAAGAGTCTGTTTCTGGTTTGACTCCCTCTCTCTCTTTTTCCCCTTTGCTCATCTGTTTTGTTTTTTAAGTTCTACACATGAGTAAAATCATAAGGTATTTGTCTTTCTCTGACTGACTTTTTCCTTAGCATAATACTCTAGCTATAAAGCAAATGCCAAGAATTCATTCTTTATTCATGGCTAATATTCCACTGTACATATATACCACATCTTCTTTATCCATTTATTGATGGACACTGGCCTGTTTCCATGATTTGGCTATTATAGATAATGCTGCTATAAACAGGAGTCCACATAGCCCTTTGAATTAGTATTTTCGTATTCTTTGGGTAAATACCTAGTCATGAAATTACTGGATCATAGGGTAGTTCCATTTCTAACTTTTGAGAAGCCTCCATACAGTTTTCCTGAGTAGGTGCCTCAGTTTGAGTTCCCACCAATAGTGCAAGAGGGTTCCCCTTTCTCCTCATCCTCACCAACATTTGTTGTTTCTTGTGTTGTTGATTTTAGCCATTCTGACAGGTGTGAGGTAATATTTCATTGTAGTTCTACAGTTCCATAATGACTTGTGCTGTTGAACACCTTTCATGTATCTGCTGGCCATTTTTATATCTTCTTTGGAACTAAGTGTATTCAGATTCTTTGCTTGTCTTTAATCTCATTATTTGTTTTCTTGCTACTGAACTGTATAAGTTTTTAAAATATTTTGGATATCAGGGTACCTGGGTGGCTCAGTCAGTTAAGTATCCGACTTCGGCTCAGGTCATGATCACATGGTTCATGGGTTTGGCCCCGTGTCAGGCTCTGTGCTGACAGCCAGCTCGGAGCCTGGAGCCTGCTTCAGATTCTGTTTCTCCCCCTCTCTCTCTCTCCCTCCCCTGCTCACAGTGTCTCTCTCTCTCTCTCAGAAATAAATAAAACATACAAAAAATTTTTTTTTAATATTTTGGATATCAACCCCTTATCAGATACATAATATACAAGTAATTTCTCGATTCCAGGCTGACTCTCACTGTTACTTTTGTTTTTGTTTTTGTTTTTTTGTCTTGCTGTGTGGAAGCTTTCTAGTTTGATGTAGACCACTTGTTTATTTTTGTTTTTGTCACTTGTGTTTTTGGTGTCCTATCCTGGAAGTCATTGCAAAGATCAATGTTAAGAAGTGTTGTCCCTGTTTTCTTCACAGTTTCAGGTCTTTCTTAAATGTAAGTAAACCTTTAACCCATTTTGAGTTAATTTTTGTAAGCAGTGTGAAAAGGGGATCCACTTGCATTCTTTCACTTGTGAACATAGTTTTTTCAACATCATTGTTAAATATATTCATTCCCCTGCCACCCATTTTTTTCAGTCTTCAGTTAGGCTATTTTTTTCTGAAGTTAACCTATCATATAAAAAAACTCTACCATTTTAAAATCTTTGTTTTTATCTTTTACTTTCAACTGGTTATTAAATGCCTGGGCAAGCTTTTGTTTTTGTTTTTGTTTTTCTCCTTCATGGAGTTTATTGAGCTTTCTGAATTTTTGGGTTGACGTCCTTCAGTTTTGGAAAACTATTGGCTATCAAGTTTTTAAATATTGATTCTAACTCTCTCTCTCTCTCTCAATCCTTCTGAGAATACAATTACATGTATGTTGAACTGTTTGAGTGTGTCCTACCATTTGTATTCACATTGTTCTGTATTTGCTTTTGTTCTTTCATTATGTTTTTCTCTGTGTACTACAAAATCATTGAATTTTATTTAAGACCACTGATTCTGTTTGCAATTTAACCCATCCAGGAAGCTCTTGATTTCAAAGATTGCACTCACAAATTCAATGATTCATTTTTATACATATTTAAACCCTTTGTTAAAGGTTTCCATCTTTCATGGGGCACCTGCATGGCTTTGTCAGTTATGCAGTCAACTTTGACTCAGGTCATTATCTTGCAGTTTGTGAGTTTGAGCCTCATGTTGGGCTTTGCTCTGACAGCTTAAGCCTGGAGCCTGCTTTGGATTATGTGTCTCTTTTTCTCTCTGTCCCTTCCCTGCTCTCTCCCTCTCTCTCTCTTTCAAAAAATAAACACTAATTTTTTTAAAGTCTTCATCTTTCATCTATATTTTTAAAATGGTTTTTACAATGGCTCTTTTAAAACCAACATCTAACGCATTATCTATTACTCCTATTTGATAGTTTTTCCCCTTAGTTATTGGTCATGTTTCAGAATTTTCAAATGTAAGCTGGATACATTGTTCTAATAATTATAGATTGACCTTGGTATTATTATCCTAAGAAGGTTAGCCCTTTCTTCTCCTAAAGAGATATGGTGAGAAACTAATCACCTCAATTTGTGCAGAAACTGAGTCAGGTCAGGGCATGTGTGTGTTTCAAGTTCTCTTCCAGTAGGAATCCTCGTGCAGGTTTGTCAAGGCTGAAGATTTCACTTTGCCTTCTCATTCCCCTCCTCACCTATTCACACTGCTTAGAAATTTGGTAAATATTCCATGGGAAGAGATGGCTTTGTGTTTGGTTTCCTCTAAATTCTAATACTGCTGGATTCTCTGTCTCCTAGAGGTTTCTCTCTGTCTTTCTGCATATTTCAAATGTAACCTTCAGCTTGATCCCAGACCTACCAAATGCTCACAGGATGGAAAATCTTCTCCAGATCAGCTCTCTCATTTCTTTAAAAATATGATTTGGAAGATTAATTTCGGTACTGTGTTCAACTTTTTTAGTGGTCTATATGGCTTATTGTTATGTAATACATTTTATTCAGTAATGGAAGTCATCCACTTTTTAAATTTTAATGTACTATATCATAGGCCTACCTGTAAATATTTTAAAATGTTCATATCTAATTGTGGGGCAATAAAACTTTTCTGAACTTATCAGTGCTCTTGCAAAAAGAACTCTAATCTACTGGCTCACAAAAAGTGTATATGATATAGAGATAGAGAATATTTGCTTTCACTTCTGCCAGGAATATTTTATCTTCACATTCAATGAGAATTAGATCTGTAGCCATTTGTCTAGTTAATTGATCTGATCCAAAAGGATAATAAAACTTCTCTTATCTCCCCAAGAGGGCCAAAGAGTCAGAGACCAGACAAGGTCTTAAATTAAGCCCCATGGTGCCAGGAGTACTGGAACATTATCTCCCTTGGTCTTTACATGTTAAAAAAGGATGAAGTTCAGCATTCGGAGACATTATCTGTATTTATCTGGCCCTTGCAAAGACATGTTTATATTCCTGAGGGTAAGGGTAAGAACATAAGACCCTTTCCATCCCATTTTAGTGGAATAATTTTTTTCTCTCCTTGCTGGAAAGGAGGAGGTTGCCTGTCTCCTCTATATAAACGGAGAAAATCTACTCTTCTCTGTCCCTCATTTATGAAGCATCAGCTGCTACTTGTATGGATAAAGGCTGTTGTCTCTTATCTCGGCAAGACCAAAGTGTGAGGACCTATGTGGTGACATCTGGCTGTTGTTCTGGATGTGAGCTTCACTCTGGTACTCTTTTCTTCTGATCCATGTTCCTTAATTCAAGTGGGATAACATCTCAGACCCTTCATTATTCTTGTAGAACACTAGTACTACTTAAGGATTTCATATTTTAATTAAACCAAATATTAATTTTTATGTAAAATGTAAACTACTTTAGTGACCTAATTTTTCCTGATTGCACAGATTAATGTTATTCATTCATTCATTCAAGCAACAAGTATTGTGTATATTCCCATTATGTACCAGTCACTTTGCTTTGTCCTTTGGATACAGTAGTAAATAAGGCAGGTACAACACTGGCCCAAGATGAGGATACAGTTAAGTGGAGAAAATAATTAACCAAAATGTGCAATTTAATAGAACATGATAATTTGTGTTTGATTCTTATATTCCTACCACTGACATTAAGCAATTTATCTAAGAGTGACAGCAGAAAGAAATCCCGATTTTATGCCCATGAAATAGTTTTCTTTGAAAATTTTAGATAAGCAATAAGTTCAAAATTGATGGTAATTGTGACAAAAGTAATCTAAAGTGATAACATGCATATATGTGTTGAATTTACGAGAATGAGTGAGTATATGTACGTGTGTGTATGTCTCTGTGTGTGTGCATTTGTGCTTGCATATATCATCCCTAGGGAGGAAATGATGAGGATGAAGGTGAGAGGGTCACAAAAAGTTCTGTGTTTTTTGTTTTTGTTTTTGTTTTTTTGCATGTTCATTCATATTCACTCCATAAATAGCTATCAGGTGTATCAGGTGCTATATGCTAAAAACTGCTGTGAATTCAATACATTAAACAAGTAATTTGTTTTTGCCTCTAAATATTATATTATGATGAGACTGAATAATTATTTAAACTCATTTAGTAGAAATCCTAGATAGAAACTTAACTACAGGCATTCAAACAATATATCCCCTTTCACAAATTATGAATTTTAACTACGTAGCATTAATGTTAACTAACTACTGCAAACTTTCTTTTAATGAAGATAATGATATTTAAGAAAGTTCAGGTTTGTTTTAAGTTTATGTATTTATTTTTGAGAGAGAGAGCGAGCACAGAAGCGAAAGCAGGGGAGGGGCAGAGAGAGAGAGGAAGAGAGAATCCCAAACAGGATCCAAACTGTCAGTACAAACCCAATGTAGGGGCTCAAACTCACAAATCACTAGATCATGACCTGAGCTGAAATCAAGAGTCAGATGCTTAACTGACTGAGCCACCCAAGTGCCCCAAGAAAGCTCAGCTTAAATACAAAGAAGCATCATTCTATTTAAAAGGAAAATACTTCCATATATCAACAAGACAAATGAAAGAGGCGACCACATACTTGGGTGCTTGATTTTTGTGAGTACTTTGTAAAGAAATCTAATTAATAAGAGTCACTTTGATGACTATCACTACTAATATTTAATGTCCTATAAGTCTTAATATGCCCTCTACTGTATATATTCAAATTCAAATTTCATAATAATTACCATTACCTATTCACTCTATTCCTGCTTTTTTGCAGAACTTAAAATAAATATTAAAATGTATGCAATAAAGACCTGGAACAATTCATCAAAGTTCATTTCAATTAATTGGATATTTGAGGTAATATGTTCCAGTCTTCTTCAAAATGTTTCTTATGTGTAACCTTCTGTTAATTTTTATACTAGACATTGTTCCTTTTTCAGTGAAGGAGAATGTATTTGTTATAAGTGGCAAAATCAAAAATAAAGCTCTTTTCCACTATAGGAAATACATATACTTTATATCAACACATAAAACTGATACTAACATTACAAAGCATCATCCATAGCAAACATAATGTACGAACACAAAGTTAACAGATGAGAGAAGTCCAGCCATTACTTTAATATGGATGAGAATAAAACAAAATGTTTTCCTTTTGATTCTTCCTTTGAAAAAAAAATACCTTTTCCTCTTTTATAATTTGAAATAAGAGGAATAGAGGAAAACTGTTATTTTAGTACAAGTGATTATAATGAATTTTCTGCTGGAGAAAATACCACTATTACTAACAATATTACCGTAACTTAGAAATGTGACTAAATAACACAAGCCAGGTGGTAGTGACACAGATGACTCTACCCTATTCACATCGCAGTAGAAATGCAGTTGGAAAGAGGTACCTACCCAGAATTTTTCTTTCTGTCCCTGTGCCCCTTTCAGTGTGCCCCACCTACAAATAATAACACAAAATATTGGAATGGTTAAAAATGTTCGATTTCCATCATGATAAAATGTAAGTTATTGCTAGAGTTTTATCTTTTCTATTTTCCTTATGGCCCACCTGTTTCACTATGGAATTGCAATCATCCCCCTACAAAAATGTGCCTGCAGTTTTCTTTTTGACCATAACCTTATTTATTTGATCAGAATATACTCATCTATGTCCAAATGGCTTAAAATCAAATTCATTTGTCAAAGAAAATAAATTGTAGGACAACTGGGACATGGAGGTTTTAAAGTACTTGAAGATGCCTCCCCTCTTCACATCTAGCTCCCTAAAAGTCTTCCCTAAATGGCATAAACTAAAAATTTCCATGACTACCAATAAACATAACATAAATATAGGTATCTGTCATAAATAATTTTTCATGAAAATATGTATATTATTTTATAAAATGGCTAGGTGCCTAATGTGGAATTTCCATTCACACATGTATGTATGGAAATCCAATGTTTTACTTCTAGTACTGGTCCAGTTTCAGTGTGGCATGTAACAATCCATAAAGAATCCAAGCTTATGTTTTCTCTTGACTAAATCCAGTGAGAGAGATGTTAGTTACTAGACAACATCTAGTAATGAAATGACAAGACTTGTCTAAGATCACAAAGTGGGAGGTGATAAGCCTGGGCTTCAATCCCATGTTCTTCTTCATGTTATATTTGTCTCTAATAATTACACAGTCGTGAACTGCAGCCTGTCTTGAACAGCAACGGTGTTGTGTGGAGGAAGCGTATGGACTACCACTTTCATGTGCTGTGATGGCTCGTGAGAATACAGTTCTGCCCACACAGAGGCCTGCCAATCCACCTCTAGTATCCCAGATCTCAACCTCAGAGTTCCTTCAAGTTAAACCCCAGTATCCTACTCCTGGAAGAGAGACAAATTCATTCAAATACTGTCAACATGTCCATTTGCCAGAGAGCTGTTTTTAATAGGGTTCAGAATAAAATGATGACACCATCACACAGAGGTATTGCCTAAAAAAGGAAGGTTTGTGGTAGAGGTAATCATGGGGGATTCAAGAAAATATATTAATGCATTTAGATCCTTTGTCACAAAAAAGGAGGGAAGAAAAAATGATTTGTAATTTGATGTAACACTGAAGAGCAACTTTTCTTTCTTCTTCGTTGTTTTTTTTTTTTTTTTCCCCTGATAGAATAGAGGCTAGGAGTACTGACTGCTTGGGTCCTCATTTATGCACAGGGAGAGGAGACTGGAATAATTTAAGGTTTCAAATATTCCGGGCAGTTTAATGTATAAGTTCAAGCTAGTTTAATTGTGGAAACCATTTTGCAGTTTTTTTAAATTTTTATTTATTTTGAGAGAGAGATAGAGAGCAAACAGGGGAGGGGCAGAGAGAGAGAGGCAGAATCCCAAGCAGGCTCTGAGCTGTCAGCCCAGAGCCCAATGCAGGGTCTGAATTCACAAACCATGAGTTCATGACATGAGCTAAACTCAAGAGTTGGATGCTTAACTGACTGAGCCACCAGTCTAAACTAAACTAAACTAAACTACTTCAGTTGGGAGTCATCTAAGAAATACAAACTACTACTCTAATTTTTGTTCAATGGCCTGTATTTTTCATATATTACCTACAGTTTGCAAAGATTATCTAAATAATATTTTCAATGATATAGTAGACAGCTATAATTCCTATTTTGCAAACTATCAACTTTTTGGAGTTGCTGTGAGTTTCGGGAAATAGCTACTGTTTATTATAACTTTATGAAGCATTAGTTAAAATACTTTTGTAGTTCAGAAAGAATGCTAGCATTCAGATTATTACAAACATTCTCAAAATGGACAGAAAAACAAATTAAGTCTTCAAATAGAGAGAGAAGAAGAAAGGAAGGTCACTGTGTTTGAGAATTTCAGAGACTAGGATGCTTGTGAAGGAAAATTATATACAAAAGATACTAACCTTTACACAAATTACAGATAAAAAGGACATCACACCTCACTGAGGAAGCTGTTGTGCAGTTCCCTATGTTACAGCCTCTGTGTCAAGTGACCACCAAGGTCCATCCATCACAGGATCTAATGTTTGCACTGCAAATTTCAGTTATCTTTTCTTGCCTGTATCTTTTTAGACAGTTTCTAAGATGGTAATCAACCCATTGAGCTGCAGTGGAGTATTGCAGAGAAAGATACCAAAGGGTTGTTTTCTAAATATCTCATAGTCTTTGAAAGACTGGGAAAAATCACTTTGCCCTAGGAGAATTCCCACTGCTATCATAGCCAATCCATGTAATTAAAACCTTTATCCAAACAAAAATAAAGGTTAACTGGTACAAAGCAAGAAGACTACTTATATTGTTCATTTACAGGAGAGAGTTCCTCTCTTCTTGGTGTATGAAGGTCATTTCTCTCTCTCTCTCTCTTTCTCTCTCTCTCCTTCTCTCTATGTGTGTGTGTGTGTGTGTGTGTGTGTGTGTGTATAACTATATATATAGTTATACATGTAGTTAGTTATAGTTATAGTTAGTTATAGTTATAATTTCTGAATTGTGGTACTGGACTGTGGCTTGCCATTATACCAATAAGATGAAAATTCTAGAAATAGTACATTTTCACAAATATTCTCTTCTAACTCAAAAGCTATATTTGAGGATATGAGGATCTTCATTGCATTCATACATACTTTAAATTATTTATACTCTTCTTTGCTTCCCCTATACATCTCCATTTTAAGGACTATTCATAAACATTTTAGATAAACCATGACCATAACCTTACTCATTGAGAATGTTTCCCTAATTTGTGAATTTGAAACAAATTATACACTAGGGTCACAAGTTGGAGAGATCTGGATAGTAGCTTTTCTTGCTTCAAAAAATTCTACTTCATATGAACTTTATACTGTTCTTTTGCATTTTTTCTACCCAATTAAGTTAAATTGTTTCAGTTATTTAAGAACCATTAACACCTCTTTTCTCTCAAACTTTAGTGACATCTGGGAAAATGCTACTATTGAAGAACTCTGGGCAGCCACTGCACTCCATTTGCAGAGGATGCCTGTGAACTGCTGGCTCCATGGCAGAGTCTATGTTACATCTCTCACTTCAAGCATGTGATCATTTAAGCTCTTCCTGCTGTAGTCATCTTATATGACCACTTTTAGATAGTTCTGGAAATACTACTCTTTTGCATAATATCAAGAGACTTTCTGGAGAGACCTTAAATTCTGTGGAGTAAAGCTTAAAACCCATTAAAGAATGATGCACGATTTTGTACTGCTAAGGTACTAATGTTATGAGTTGAGTTATCAATGTTCTCTTTAAAAAGGATTTTGTTCTTTTCAGATAACTGTGATAATCAATACTACATTTTCTGAAAACCATATTTTAAGATGTCTAGATACTAAAATTCTTGGAACTGAGTAACTACTTTGAATAGGATTTGAAGTCATGGCATTGTTGTTGTTGTTTGTCCCTTGGTTTTGGTTGATTTTGTGCTTGAGGTCCATACATTCAGTGGTGGTCATATTAGATATGTTAAATAAGAGAGAGTTGAAGATACAAATTTCTTACAATAATATGTATTCCCATAAGTACCTCTTTCCAAAAAAAAGCACAGGGTGTCTTATGTATTTCATTCACTTATTTCTGCCTTTATTCAGCAAACTACTTTGTCGTACAAGGAAGATATATCTTCTGCCTTCAAGAAGCTGACAATCTAATGAGACTGATTGTGTCAATTATTTAAGATTCATCGATATTTCTAGTCTCTCACAATTTAGTGACACCTGGGCAAATGTGCTAGTATTGAAAAAACCTGGGCTGCTGTCATACCACATTCCCTGAGGATGCCTGAGAAGTGATGGCTCCTGATACGGAATGAGAAATACATTTAATGGGAGGGAAATGAAACATAATCAAGTAGAAAAGTATTTGAACCCCAAACATTCACTTGATTCCATACTTCCTGCTTTTATAAAAGCATGCTTTATTTTTCTATGGAGAGCAGACATAGAAATTAACTGTCTGCAGAGGGCAAAGATGACTCCCTTCACAGAACTGAGTAGGAATTCTTGAGGTACAAATGGAAGTGTAGATTTTTAGGCACAATAAGTAAGCGCATAGGTCAGGAGAGAACCAGTAACTTCATCTCAGCCTATTCTAAGAGCAGCACTTGGTCCTGTGAGACTGGAGAACAGTGAAGGAGAAGCAGGAAATCAAGTTAGAGAAGCACATTTGGCTCAGGCCACCATGAGCAACCATAACCACCAACCTTAGCATTTATAAAGCTGGGGTTAAGAGTCATGCTAATATGGTAATGACATGATTCAGATCGTCTTTCAGAAAGAAAACTCTGGGGTTCTGTGGGGGATAGATTCCAGGGGATGGAGAGTCACAGCATGAGATGAATGTTGGTCATTAATGCAAGATATGATGAAATTCTAAATAAGAATGTAAGACCCATAAATGAAATATCGTTCACTCTTTTAACACCTGAATCTCCAACACCTAGAACAGAGGCTATGACATTTGAGGTCAACCCTAAATATATATTTGTTGAGGAAGTGAATTAAACTACACGGGCAGAAACTGATTTGAAGTGAATGGAATGAACAGGAGGACACAGATTTGAGAGCTATTTTAGAGATAGAAGTGATGGAGAGTATTATGCTAAGTGAAATAAGTCAGTCAGAGAAAGACAAATACCATATGATTTCGCTCATATGTGGAATTTAAGAAACAAAACAAATTAGAATGGGGCTAAACAATAGAGAAACAAACCAAGACTCTTAGCTATAGAGAAGAAACAGATAGGGAGGTGGGAAGGAGGGGGATTATGTTAAATAGATGATGGAGATTAGGGAGTACACTTGTGATGAACTTTGGCTGTTGTAGGTAAATGATGAATCAGTATATTGTACACCTGAAAAGAATATTACACTGTGTGTTAACTAACTGGAATTTAAGTAAAAACTTTAAAAAAGTGATGGAATTTTTTAGCCAGTTTATACTGATAGAAAGGGAGAAGAAAGAGTCAAGATTAACTCTAGGATTTCAAGGTTGAATGAACAGGTACATTCAAAGTGGTGTTACTTGTGCACTTCACGTTGCACAGAGATGTGTTTCTGACGATCAGGTTGACGTGTCATAGCCTAAGACTGTAATTACAGAGCGGCTTCATCTACTTTTGAGTTATCTCTACTTACAGTGGTTCTGCATATTAACCTTTAAATTCATGACTTTTCAGGGTTTCTGACAGGTACAAACCAAAGAAAGCTGATTATTAAAAGAAATTGTGAAAGAACCGTCCTACAGATTGTAGAATTCTTCTCTGATGAGAATAATTATCTCTTAACTCACTTGTCAAGATAGCCTCTGTTTAAGAATCAAGTTCTTTAAAGCAGGTCTCATATGCATCCAAGAGTCTGGAGTTATAAGGAGAAAAAGTTTTATTTTATATTGATGGTAGGTGTAATATACTGTAGCAGAATCATCTAAACTGAAATGTTGCAATGCATCTGACAATTTACCACTTCAGGAATGCTGGCATGGGCCCAAGAGACTAACAATAGGAATTCAAAGTCATATTTTCTGGGCAGACCAATTCTGTATTAGTGATTATAGATCCACCCAAATTAAAAAAGAAAGTTTCTGAACAGTGAACATGTAAAGAAATCTTATGCAGTACAGCCTATTAGAACAGGAAATTTAGGATGAAAACAGGGAACAAATGTGTAAGAGGGCCTGATATAGAACTCCAGCCCTTCTTATTAAGGAAATGAAAGTCAGATTGGATAGAGGTATAAAGAAACCACCAGATGAGTCTCAATCCAATAACAGTAACAGGACTACCCTGGATATAGAATTCTGCTTTTAAAGGTGAGATTGCAGATAGACAGACTCTCAGCTCTCTTTACACAAAAATTTGAAAGATTAGTAGAGTAAGAATGGGGCAAAGATAAGCAGGCTTTTTGTTGCCTTATGAATGTTCTACCTGAGACACTTTGTAACACCATTCAAAAAACTGCTCAGGCCTGGTGAGTGTAGCGATGTTGAACATGATAGAGAGCTTTAGGGGGAACTAATTAATGCTAGCTCACAGATGAAATAAAACAGACTGTAGGGAAAAGCAAAATCAGATGAGGACATTCCCCATCTCCCTTCATTTTCCACCGAAGCAAAATGTAAATCAAATCAGGCTTACTCAATCTAAGATCAGTTACATTTTTTTTAGACTTTTGTTTAATGTTTATTTATTTTTGAGAGAGAGAGAGAGAGAGACAGAGCATGAGCAGGGTAGGACAGAGAGAGAGGAAGACACAGAATCTGAGGCAGACTCCAGGTTTTGTCAGCACAGAGCTTGACGCAGGGATCGAACTCATGAACTGTGATATCATGACCTGAGCTGAAGTCGGATGCTTAACCAACTGAGCCACCCAGGCGCCCCACATCAGGTACTTTCATTGATATGTTCTGCCAAGTGACTACCAATTTTGTCATAGTTAGGAGAAGCAGATGGAGATTGGTGAAAAATCATGAAAATTTTTTTGCATGAAAATGGTCAGAGATGATAGAGACTCCTAATATTAATGAATCATTCAACCAATACTATTTACTGAGTTGCTGATATATTGATTATCTTACCCTACCCTGATATTTCAGGAAGCAAAAATATTGGAAGTATAATACCACATGTAATTTGACCTATTAAAAAGGAGTACAGAAGAAAATAACAACACAGTTATGTCCAGATATGCTCTGGTCATAATGGTCTGCTATGGGACTAAGAGAACAAAACCCCTGCATACACAGAGTACATGTAGAGATGTTCATAATCATATGAAATGTACTTAGGAGAGAGAGTACAAGATCAAAACTCTCCATCATCAACAATGACAATTAACTAGGGTGGTATCTTCTGAAGATATACTTCGAGGGAAAACTTCAGTCCTTTGATGTTAGGAGGAGAAATGGCTTTATCTTCTCAGGAAATCTCAGCTCTGTAAGGAGACTCAGAGATTATAGTATACTCCAGGTTATGCCTCAGGTGAAATCTGACTCACTGCCTGTTTTCACAAATAAAGTTTTATGTCAAGAATCAAGCTCATTTATTTACATATTATCTCTCAGCTAATGAGCAGAGTTGAATTGTCAAGACAATATGGCATAAAGAATTAATCTGACTCCACTCCATTTTTTTATTTTTTTATTTTTTTAATGTTTATTTATTTTTGAGAGACAGACCACGAGCAGGAGAGGGGCAGAAGGGGAGACACAGAATCTGAAGCCAGCTC
Source organism: Crocuta crocuta (assembly GCF_008692635.1). NCBI lineage: Eukaryota > Metazoa > Chordata > Mammalia > Carnivora > Hyaenidae > Crocuta > Crocuta crocuta. The sequence continues at coordinate 93,873 of NW_027527986.1, forward strand.
CAGGCTCTGAGCTGTTAGCACAGAGCCTGATGTGGGGCTTGAACTCACAAACCATGAGATCATGACCTGAGCCAAAGTCAGTCACTTAACTAACTGAACCACCCAGGCACCCTTCTTTTTTTTTTTTTTTTTTGTAATTTATTTATTTAATTCGAGAGACAGAGTGAGAGTGGGGGAGGAGCAGAGAGAGAGAGGAAAAGAGAGAGAATCCCAAGCAGGTTCACTGCTGTTAGTGTGGAGCCTGGTGCAGGGTTCAATCCCACGAACCATGAGATCATGACCTGAGCCAAAATCAAGAGCTGGACACTTAACCAACTGAGCCAGCCAGGCGCCTCCCCATCTCCAATTTCTTTGCTTCATAGATAAAGCAACTAAGGCTCAAGGAGGTTAAGTAATATTTCAAAACTATACAGTAAGTGAATAAATTGGCACTAGTGTCTAAAGCACAACCAGTAACACAAGCAATAAAAAATAGGACTAGGAGAAGACAAAAATGGGTGGAATCATTTATAGTTGAGATGAAAGAAGGCATATGGGCCTTGGGTAACTTGGAGATAATGCCAAAAGAAATTGAGGACAGACCTGAGGAGAGAGCGTGAAATATTACCAGAGCTATTCTGTGTGCATTCATAGAGATACCATGAAAGGTTTGGAAGGAGGAGGATTGTAAACAACCATAAAAAGATAAAGCCAGTGATGGTGAATAAAGACAGATAAAAATGGAAGAAGTATAGGGTGGAAGGCAAAAAGAACAGTTTGGTCATTATAACAACATTCCAGTCAAGGCTGCATTCATTATACCCAACCATCTCATTTGTATCCAGAAATTTAATGAATGTAATCATTACAATCACAGGAATGGAAAAGAATAGTATTTACTGCATTTATCTGAGGATCAAAATAAATCATCAAAGTTGTCACTTAATATCACAAGTAGTACTCATTCATCACCTGCAAAATTTATATTTCTGCAACCTTTCCCTTTTTATTGTAATGTAGACTTGGACTGACTTCCTGTTTAGTCTGACTAAAGTAGCTAGTTATATCCTACATGTTTCTGTTCAGAGAAGACATTGTAAATTGCCATGGCAACACACGCCCTTTAACAAAACCTGCCAATTCATTCACTCATCAGCAATGTCATATATATCATATTCCTGGAACACAGGATAAAATCTTGATCCCAGATTCTGAAGAGGTGAGCATGTAACATGTGCTTTCAAAAAATCTACAGTGATTACCCTGAAAGTGCTTTCTTTTTCTAGGAACAACTGATCCATACTCCAGCTGACAGAAAGAAGTCAGAAGCTGTTGTACTTCCTATTCCTGATACCCCTTCCCCCACCACATATCTCTAGAAACTCATGAACATTTACTTTACCTAACCTCCATGTAAAGGCTGTCACATTTGATATTTTGAGTGCAACACCTACCATGGAAGGTATTAGTTTATAAAACAAAATCGCAAAAAAGAATTGAAGCTAAATTTAGAAGGAAGCACTCTATTGGGGGCTAGTAAAATCTCATCACACAGGCCACCCACCCAACTCCCAAGCCCAAAGCATCTGCAGATATTAACACTCATTCAACAAGAAGGTTAAATACACTTTCTTGATTATTGAAAGCCATTCTCAGCCCTGGCATAACCCATTGCCCCAGTTCTTTATAAATCTGATGAATTGTCAATAATCATCTTCCTCAATGGAACCATTTGTTCATGTATCATGTCTTTTCTTCATGTTTACCAACAAAGAAATTATTATTTCCAAGCATGCTGATTTTACACAATCCAGTAGAGTTAAAGTGTATGTGACCAAACTCCTACTACTTAGATGGCCTTCTTGGTACCAGAAGAATCATATTATCTAGGGGCCATGAAACTCTTATCACATCTACCAAAGAAATTAATCATTTGCTCTTATAGTCATATTTCTCCTTCCCATCTATTTCTTATTCAATTACTTATATTCCCCAAGTAAGCTGGATTTTAAAAAGTTGAAATAATAAGTATAAAGGGGTAGATCATAGATAAGTACTCATTAATGCCATCAGAATTAGCTCCAAATTATAGTTTCTAAAAATAATTCTGAAAACAGGTTCAGAATCATAAATAAAAAAGTTAAGGAAAGTATGAATTTTTAAAAAAATAAACAAAGTATAAAGTGAGTAGTCTACTAAGTGGCACACGCACTGTGTCACATTTAATCCTCACAAGATAGTGAGGATTAAATTATTATACAATGTAATAGATGATAAAACAGATATATAGAGATTAAGTAACTTGCCAGATATCACCCAAGGAGCAGGACAGCATTTGAAGCTAAACTTGACTCCAAAACACAGCTCTTTATGCCCTATAACATTACCCTAACAATGTGTCCTGAAGCAAAAATGATTTTAGAGACCTTTATGTGTGTGCATATGTAGTACATATATATATACATATATATACGTATGTATATATATAGTTATATAGTTATATATGTTTTATTTTTTTAATATTTATCTATTTTTGAGAGAGAGAGAGAGAGACAGAGACAGAACATGAGCAGGGGAGGGGCACAGAGAAAGAGAGACACAAAATCCAAAGCAGGCTCCAGACTCTGAGCTGTCAGCACAAAGCCCGACGTGGGGCTCAAATTCATGAACTGTGAGATCATGACCTGAGCTATAGTCAGACACTTAACTGACTGAGCCACCCAGGTACCCCTACTATGTATGTTTTATATACCACATTCTTATATATGTCAAGTGAGCTTTCTAAGATTTTTTTTGTTTTTTTATTTAAATTTTTTTTTAATGTTTCTTATTTTTGAGAGAGAGAGAGAAAAAGAGAGAGACTGAGTGCAAGCTGAGGAGGGGTAGAGAGAGGGGGGAGACACAGAATCTGAAGCAGGGTCCAGGCTCTGAGCTGTCCTCACAAGAGTGCAATGCAGGTTGCTCTGTGAATTCATGAGCCATGAGATGACCTGAGTAGAAGTTCCAGGCTTAACCAACTAAGCCAGCTAGGCACTCCTCTAAGAATTCTTTTGAAAACATTGCCCCTACCATGCCTGTACCTAAATAAGAATGAAGCTTTTTTGGGGGGGAGGGGAGGCTACTGTTGTTTTGTTTTGTAAAATGTCAGTGTGTAGTAATAGCAGTTACAGAGTAGAATGGACCTGGTCAGTGGGTCAGTGTTTGAGATGACAAATCAATGAGACACCAATGTCAAACAAGAGAAAACAAATGGAGCACAAACAGTCTGTCACTTTGATTCAGTACTGACAGTCAAAGGCAACACAATTCAATCAGCACTGAAAATAGAAGAAAAATAAAACTCATTTATCAATTTCACCATCCCCAGGTCTTTCTCCACTGCTGCTCTTCTGTTAGTGAGTTGAATTCAAACAATCACAAGAGTCTATAGGACCCCCCAGTAGGTTCTTTGAATGGTTGAATGATAGTTTTCATAGCTGCACCAAATTAGTAGGTCTTATTTTATTTTATTTATTAAGGCTCTTCATGTTATTCATCTCATTGTCCTCAGCATCTCATATCCTAGCAAGGTGTGTAGTAGATAATCATTGCACAGTAAAATTTATTTAAATTTTCAGTTAAGAATCAAAGTGGGAAGGGCACCTGGTGGCTCAGCTTGTTAAGCACCTGACTTCAGCTCCTGTAGTGATCTCGCAGTTGGTGAGATGGAGCCCCACATTGGGCTCTGTGCTGACAGCCCAGAGCCTGAAAGCCTGTTTTGGATTCTGTGTCTCCCTCTCTTTCTGACCCTCCTTTGCTCGCTCTCTGTCTCTGTCTCTCTCTCAAAACTAAATAAACATTAAAAAATTTTTTTAACTTAAAAAAAGAATCCATGTGGGGGGCATTTCTAAATAATTTAAATAATTGCACTTTTTTTCAAAGAAATCAAAATATTTTTGGAAGCCACTCATTATAATAGCCAAAGGATTCTTTTAGCCTTTATATTGTCTTAACTAATTATGTTTTTTCATCACATTTAATTCACATACAATAAAAAAATATACATATATGAATGCTAAGTAAACTCACATAGAAGTCAAATCTGGCAGGACTTAAGATGGAGATCAAAAATATTTTAATGTGATTTGTACCTGCAATTATAGTCATAGATACAAATGCAAAGATTTAGCCAGGACCAACTGCTATTTAGTCTTTCTTTTTCTGAAGACTTTGATATCACCAAGACCAAAGGGAATTTTTAACTATCTATTTTCTGTAACCTCTCAACAACATTTCATCCTATTAACCATTCCTGCCTTCTTGGAACACTCTGTCCCCCAGGTCTGTGTGATAGCTAGATTGGTCTTCAGTCTCTCACCATTTCTGCTTAGTCTCCTTTACTACCCCATCCTTCTCTATTTGACCTTAAAATATTGGAGTGTCTCAGGTTTTGGTCTGCAACCTTCCTATCCCTTCCCACAGTTTCAGCTACCATCTAAATCCTGGTCATCTTCAATGGTTTATCTTTGGGTTCACTCCAGAAATACATATCTTTGCTTACTTGACCTTTCCATTTGAATGTCTCCAGAAATCTTGAATTCAGAAATCTAAGTTGAATTTCTTGATCCTTCTATTTCCACCTGCTCCCCTTTCACTGTTTTCCATACCAGAAATGGAATATCTGTGCAACCTCTTCCTCATGAAGGTTACTTGGGAGTTGTTTGTCAAACTTACCTCTCCAGTCAACATCCATTTCAACAAATTACCAAATCTTGCCAACTGTACAAAAAAATATATCTCACATTCATTTATTCATATTTATAACTACCAACCTAGTCCAAGCTGCCGTTATTTCTTGATCAGAACTTCTGACATTAATTTCCTAATTGTTCTTCCTGTTCCACCTTCAATCCCATAATTTCATTCTCTAAGCATCACATACACTGACCTTCTTTAAAAATGCGAATTATGTAATTTTCCTGTTGAAAGCCCTTGAAAATAACTTCTCTAAAGCTTGGAATCAGGTTCAAAAGTCTAATCATTAACTAACAAGGCTCTGCAATCTTTGTCCTATACCTACTTGTATACATAAAGATTCTTGTCTTTCAACCACATTATCTATATTTGTGTTTATTATAAGCCATTCCTAGTAATTTCCAAAAGACATGGTTGGTGATGAATAGGAGACAGTGAAGCAAAACATTTGAGGCAACATAATCCTTATAAAGAAAGTATAATAAAGAAAGTATAATAATTGGCTGTAGAGCAGGAAGATTTATCCAGTAGTGACGAGCACTGATAGGCACTTAGCATCACATTCCATGTTGGTATGGTAGGGCTTGAGTAGAAGTGTCAGTATAATACAACAATGGAGCTAGGAGCTGTGCACATCAACCTGAACTTCAATTCATAATGTAGACTGGCCTCTCTTGTACCAGAGACCAAGAAGATAGTGAGTGAGGCAAAGAGTAAGCTACAACCCTGTCTGTTGGCAACCACAGAGTCTAGATAGGTTCATGGAGAAGGTGAAAGGGAAAAACTACATGACAGTAAACACATATTCATAGTATATAAAACATTATCCTGTGCTCTTAGAAAAAGATGAGACCTCAGAAAAATTAACTATAAGGGAATTCTCTACACAAATGAATTTGCATTCTCAGTGGACTGAAAGAATATTTGGCTTTTATGCACTGATGACATGAGCAGAGTACAGGTTGAGACATATGGGTAACAAGATAAATAAAGTGTAAGTATTATGAACAAGTTAAAAGGAAAGCAGGTAAGGCAAGGAAGCTAGTTTCAATAGATTTCACATGCGGGTCTAAGGTTACTGTGAATCAGAACTGATTCTTCAGGAAACTAAAATAAAGGCATAAAGTGTTCATTTGATAAAACTTCACACAATGCTCCATGGTATCTTGAAACAAGACATCAGAATTTCAGCAAATTATGTTATAGTCTTCCTCAGCAAGTATTTTATGACACTTTTCCTGATATTTATTGTGCTTTTTACTTTATATAAATTTGATGGTTGATGACTACATTTTTATAATACTAATATTTTAGCCTATTAAGAAAATTTGTTGGTTTTGATTCCACGCTTTATGAAATTAGGTAACTTCTACTTTATTATTTTTTTCTTCACAGTTGAATGATTCAACTTTGTGTATAATTTAATAGTTCCACATAATAACTTTAAAAAAAAATAGCACATACTTATATATGTTAATCTCTCTATGTATATTATACAAGTAAATATAAACATAAATATAATCCAGTGTTTTTAAGACAAAATATCAGAGGAAAGGGAGAGAGGCAAACCATGAGAGACTCTTGAATACTGACAAAAACTGAGGACTGATGGATGTGGGGGGGAGGGGGGGATGGGCATGGAGGAGGACACTTATGGGGATGAGCACTGAGTGTTATGTGGAAACTAATTTGACAATAAACTATTTGTAAAAAAAAAAAAAAAGACAAAATATCAGAATCTTGTTATCAGAATGCGTCTTCAGTTATACATATTTTGAGAATATTTTTAACTGTATATAGGGTAGGATTATGCTGTTGAGTTCACATATGTGAAACATTAGAACAGTGCCAAGAATTTAAACACTACACAAAGGAGTTAGCAACAGCTATTACTATTTTATCAGCATATTATTATGATAATCAACTCACCAAACTTGAAGAGTTAATTTTCTAGAAAAATATCAATTTAATCAAAGAGTTGAAAGCCAGATTAAGTAAATGAATATAAGGTACACCAGTAAAGATATAAAATAATTACTACACCCAAATAGCTTTAGAATCAGGGAGTTTTAAGGAAAAGTTTCCTTATATATAGCTCCAGAAATTTGAAAGTTGCTGAAAATTATCCATGTATTTTATGAAACTATCATAGTGTTACTAAAACCTAAAAGGGCAATAACATAAAACAAACTTTATTTTTTATTTCCTTGATAAGTAAAATTGTAGAAATTGAAATAAAATGCTAACAAATCATGTACATTGGTGTATAAAGCCTACAAGCCTTCACAACATAACAAATTCTAGAAATATATCTGGTTAACTTCATAAATTCATTGATAGAATATAACATTACATCTATTAAAAAGCATTCACTCATCTCAACATATATTAAAAATTTCTTTTCTTTTAATGTTTATTTATTTTTGAGAGAGAGAGAGACAGAGCACAAGAGGGGAAGGAGAAGAGAGAGAAGGAGACACAGAATCTAAAGAAGGCTCCAGGCTCTGAGCTGTCAGCACAGAGCCCAACGTGGGGCTTGAACTCACGAATTGTGAGATCATCACCTGAGCTGAAGTCTGACGCTTAACCAACTGAGCCAACCAGGCGTCCCTCAATATATATTAAAAATTCCTAATACATTTTTAAAACTCATTATGATCAAAACTCTTTTTTTTTTTTTTTTTTTTTTAAGGAATCGCTATACCCAATATAGGGCTTAAACTAAAGTCCCTGAGATCAAGAGTTGTATGCTCTACAGGCTGAACTAGCCAGGCACTCCCCTAACCAAAACTTTTAAAAATCAGGATAGAAAGATGATTTCTGGCTCTAAAAATCAAAAACAAAAACAACAAAAACAAAATAAAGGGAAAACAAACAGAGAAGCCCGATCTTGATCCAAGAACCCACACACAAAGATTTAACCTCTGAAGAATTTAATTTAAAGGAAAAAAGGTATGTTGAGTCCTCTGTGCATACTACAGACTTCTCAAAGGCCTGAACAATTTAATGCATATGAAATAAGATTTTGGTTTTCTCTTGAGCCATTTTGATATGTACAGTAGAATGTTTCCTGTACTTGTCAGTGCCCCACAGCTAATTTCCTTTCCAAAGTTCACTAGTTTTCTCTATTACCTAATGTAATTCTTTTTTCACACAAAAATCATGGGTTTTTAGATTTTATTCAAAAAGTGTAAATCCTTATCTGTCCAGCTTTTCCCCAAGAAAATCAAGGAATAGTATTTAATTAGATATTTTTGTTAGCAACCCAAGAAACTTTCAATTATACTTCTAACACATAAAAGGTATTTTATTTTACCTAATTTTCTCTAAACTGTACTAAATAGTGTTTTGACCCATTTTTGTGTCTTTTAGGAAAGTAAAAGTATTTATAAAACCCAAATACTGTCACTGAAGCTAATATTTTCAATAAAATTCATCCAGATTTTGGAAAATATCAAATTACACAATGTAATTCCACATTCTATTCCCTAGCAAAATTCATTCTGAAGTCAATTACCAAATAGCAATTGTGGTGGGTCACCTGGGTGCCTCAATCAGTTAAGCCTCCAACTCTTGATTTCAGCTCAGGTCATGATCTCACAGTTTGTGAGATCAAGCCCCATGTTTGGATTCTCTCACTCTCCCTCTGTCTCTTCCCTTCCCTGTTCATGCTCTCTTTCAAAAACATAAGTAAGCTTTAAAAAGAAATAGCAATCGTGGCTTTGCTTGAGAAATCTTGAAAGAAAATTGAACAATGTTATAACGACATTATAATGCATAAATTTAACATTTTCAAAAGCATTAGAAAAGGAACATTGAGTCAATTATTTAAAACGTTTTTAGATGATTTCACTTGTTTGTTACGCACATGATGGTTTTATTTTCCATATAAACAGGTAAATTTCTCAGATGAGAAGTTCAGCTTTCATTTACAAAGAAGGTATATGAATAACATAATTTGAGAGTGTCATTTAAAAATTTTAACCTATTTCAGGGGCACCTGGGTGGCTAAGTCAGTTAAGCACTGGACTTTGGCTCAGGTCATCATCTCACAGCTTGTGAGTTTGAGCCTGGCATGGGTTCAGAGCCTGGAGCCTTCTTCAGATTCTGTGTCTCCCTCTCTTTCTGCCCCTCCCTTCCTCCTTCTCTGCCCCTCAAAAATAAACAAACATTAAAAAACTTTTTAATAAAAATATAAAAATTTTAAGCTATTTCAAAATGTTGTAGGTTTGGGGCAAATTTAAAAAGTCATTACAACATATATCTCTTTACAAATATAGCCCAAATGATTCTCACTTTCGATATTATTCACCAATAGTAATTAACATTTATTAAATGCTTTCAGATACCAAACGTACAAATACTGTGTCATGTCTCATTTACTCCTCACCAGCACTCTTTTATCCTCAGCTTACAAAAGGCTAAATACAGCTAAACAAATGGCAGCTAGATGATTTAGATATGCCTGACTTCAACACACATACTCAACATTGTGCTCTGTCCCAGTGGTTTATCAAACAAGATTACTATTGATGTGGCTTGAATTGAGAGTTGGTTCTGTAGCTAACCAGCATATAATCTCTGGAAAGTCTATATCCCTATGTCCTCATCTTTTACATTAGGTTATTTTGTATATAAAATCCATGGTCTTTTATAGATCTCAGATGGACTAAATATTTTAAGTTTGGAAATTAGCAAATTTTTTAGCCAGTTTAATCAATTTATTATTTCAACATTTATTTTATTTTTAACCTTACTTATCATTGAAATACTTCAGGGGTGCCTAGGAGGCTCAGTCAGTTAAGCACCTGACTCCTGATATTGGCTCAGGTCATTATCTCACAGTTCGTTAGTTAGAGCCCTGCATTGGGCTCTGTGCTGATAGCACAGAGCCTGCTTGGGATTCGCTTTCTCTCTCTCTCTCTGCCCTTCCCCCACTTAGTGTCTCTCTCTCTCTCTCCCTCTCTCTCTCTCTCCCTCTTCCTCTTTTCCCTCTCCCTCTCTTTCAAAATAAATAAACATGAAAAAATAAACAAATACTTCAACTTGGAGAATATAAGTGAAATTGAATAACAGCTGAGCAGCCAAATAGCCTCATCTCTGAAAGTTGAATTTATAAAAAATATGAAAATCTCAAGGTATACAGAAGAGAACAAAAAAAGAATTAAAGAAACAAAATTCTTGAAGAATAGCATTTCCCCAAAGAAAAATAAATCCAGGGTTCTTAATAACAGCCTTTAAAAGGTAAAAACAAACAAAACTTTTCTATATTCTTTATAAATAAAACAAGTTCTAATTTAAGTTGCTCTGAGTTTTTCCTTTTAATCTCATTGGGAAAAATAAACAAGAAAAGTAACTGGGTAAACACTGAAAAAATGAGAGCAATGAAGCAATGCAAACACCATCTGATATTAAAATAACGTGGTAGACGTTGAATAACAGTGAGTATTTTGAATAGGACAACATATAATCAATTTATATAAGAATTTGATAAGCAATAAAAATACATTATAAAGAGTAAGGAAGAAGTGGGTGATTCATTATATGGTCTTAGTACTTTTAGTTCAGAGTTTGGAGGAGAAAAAAATTAAACCATCACCACATATCATTTACCCAAATATCTTCAGGTACATTTTTCACTTAATTAATTTAAAAATAAAACTTTAAAATGGTAGAATAAAAGTTGAAGTATTGTCCAGGCCCAAACTATTAAAAATATATTTCTAAAAGCCAACAATAAAACTGAGTTTAGTCAATAACATAAAAGGATCAATGCTTTCAATGTATGATGAGCTCATACACATTCAGATTTTAAAAACTAAGACTCTATTAGAAAAATGAATAAAGGGCAAGAGTAAAGAGTTCACAGTAGAGGAAATGCAAATGAATAATTTATTTATTTACCTTTATTTGAGGGTAATTTCCTACTTCCGTCCTCCCTTGTGCTATCTCTGATGAACCTGCGTACCCCTGGGTGAGGCTCCCCCCTCCTCTCCCATGTACTTTCCTGTTCTATTCATTTCAGAACCAATGCACTTACTTATAAGGTTACAGGGCTGTCTCCACCATTATTTTTTTTTATTTTTGAAATGTTTTATTTATTTCTGAGAGAGAGAGAGAAAGAGAGAGAGACAGCATGAGCAGGGGAGGGTCAGACAGAGAGTGAGACACAGAATCTGAAACACACTCCAGGCTCTGAGCTAGCTGTCAACACAGAGCCCGATGCGGGGCTCAAACCCATGAACTGTGAGATCATGACCTGAGCCGAAGTCGGATGCGTAACCAACTGAGCCACCCAGGCGCCCCTGTCTCCACCATTAGACTATACACACTTGAAGGTCATCCAAGTTTTATGTATATATTTCCTAGAGCTCAGTTCTGCCATAGAGCACAAAGAAAGAAAGAAAGATTCCTTTTCCCTTTCAAACCCTGTGTTAAATCCCATTGAAATCCCATTTCTTTTCTCTGGTGACAGTTGCTGCTCTTAAATCTATCTCATCTCAGGGTACAATGACTCAGAACTAGGATGCTGAACTGAATTGCTTGGAAATGTGAAAGACTTATCTCGGTCTCTTAACTGGAACATTTCACAGGATATGAGGTGTAGAGATGTCACATGGACACTTTTGGGAAACTTTACTGTGAAGGAAACCATGTTGCTAAAACTGAAAAGACATGTAAATTAACATAGAGATAATGGAGGATTGTGAAATAAACTCAGAGGGTGAAGCAGTCAGAGCCAGGGTAGGCTTCTAGGGATAAGTAAGAAAATTTATGATTTTTTTCTAAAGTTGGTCTCTAAAGAGACCAAACAGGGGAGTGGCAGGAGAGTGGGAGACAGACAGAATCCCAAGTATGCTCTGTGCTGTCAGCATAGAGCCCAGCATGGAGCTCAAACCCACGGACTATGAGATCATGAACTAAGATGAAATCAAGAATCAGATGCTTAACCAACTGAGCCACGTAGGTGCCCAAAGAAAACTTATGATTAAATAGAATGCCCCTCTGACTTGGCTACTCTTAGTCTTATTTTTCCACTAGATTCCTCATCATTCTACACTCAACGCATATTAAAATCCTTCCAATTCCTTAAATATTCTCTCTCACTGTGAGATTATGCATTTGCTACACATTTTTCCTGAAACATGATCTTCTCTTCTCATATATCTTTAGTAACTCCCACTTGCTCTACGGAAAGATCCACCTCTTCCACAATCTTCTCTGGCCCCTGAATTGGGAGTTATGAGCCTTCCTATATGATGCACATTCTCACTACTCAATATAAATTTCTATCCTATTTCCATCTCTACACTTAAGACACTGTGTGTTAGCACCTGCTTCTCTTCTCTTCTCTCTCTCTCTTTCTATCTCAACGTATTTGAGGACAGGGGGAGTATATAATTGGTATTTGTATTCTTAATGCCTAACACAGTACTTGAAACATATTACAGACTTTAAAAAAAGTTTCTTATTGAAAAATCAAGCAGAATTCTTTATATACAGATTAAATATGTGTGGTCAAAGTAAGATATATTAGAATAGGAAATTTTGGATAGGAAAAAATGATATATTTTTTATCCTAAGAAAATTTTTAGTAATGGAGAACCTGGCTGGCTCAGTCAGTAGACCATGAGACTCTTGACATTGGGGTTTTAAGTTCGAGCCCCATGTTTGGTGTAGAGATCACTTAAAAATAAAAACTTAAAAAAAAGTAAAGCTTTAATAAAAGAAAATATAGCAATTGCCTGAGAAAACCTAGGTGGTAAAATGACATAGAATGAATCTCGGCACTAGACTTTCTTTGTAGTATTGTTAGAATATTTTTATTGAAGCCAGAAGGACCTGAAAGGTTGGGTTTTTTTAAACATTCTGTCTCTGATTTCTGGCAGAATAGAATGGTAATTCTCATCTCATAAAGATTTTTAACTATGAGGGATGTGCAACAGTACTACCTTAGTGATTATGGAATAAGTTGGTACTAAATACATGAATTAATTTATTCAATCTGGGGGTGCCTGGGTGGCTCAGTCAGCTAAGCGTCTGACTTGAGCTCAGGTCATGATCTCAGGTTTGTTGGTTCAAGCCCCGCGTCGGGCTCTGTGCTGACAGCTAGCTCAGAGTCTGGAGCCTGTTTCAGATTATGTGTCTCCCTCTCTCTCTGACCCTCCCCTGCTCATGCTTTCCTCTCTCTCTCAGAAATTAAAAAAAAAAAAACATTAAAATAAAAATTAAAAAAATTTATTCAATCTGAAGCAGTGATTCTCAAAAATTTTTAATGAATATTTTCTAAAAACAGAACATATACTCACAGAGGTCTAGTAGATGTGGACCATGTCAGCACTCTACAAACTCAGAAGTTGTGTCTTTGCTTTTTTTTCTTTAAGATTTATGAAAATTTGGAATTTACTCCAAAATATAACTCTATTTATTCTGATACTAAAATGTTCCTGTCCAATCCTTCACAGCCTTCAGCCACTTTTGCACTCAGGGGAAGCCATGTGACTGAGTTCTAGCCAAAGGAACATGAATGAAGTGTAAGTGTCAATATTGAGCCAAGGTTTTAAATAAGTGAAGAGGCCCTCCTCATGCTTTTCATTTTCCATAAGCTGAATAAGATCACATGTGACACTAAGAGATGGCAGAGTGACAACGTGTAAAGAGCTTGAGCCCTGAAACCATGTGGAAGAAAGCCACACAGAAACTGGGATCACCCATCTAGAACTAGTATGTAAACAAAAAAATTTAAATATCTATTTGTTGCAAACACTACTGTTATTCAAACAGTAGCCCTCCACCAAAACAAACAAACAAACAAACAACCCCCCCCCACACACACACAAGAAAGAACTAAGCATTTGGCAGTTCAAAGATATCCCAACACCCAAATGAAATGTTTTTGTATTGTCTATACTAATTATCACATATTTATTTGCATTTCTGAAGTAAATGCAGTTGAAATGTTCACTCAACTGTCTTAGACTTTGCCGTGCATTAAAAACCTCTAATTAAAACATCTGCTCAGAGTTAATCAATTTGCCATGGATTAAGCATAACTGAGCTACAAAATTCAAGATTACACTTTATTTGGAAAGAAAGAGGCAAAAAAAAAAAAAGGATGAATGGGGAAAGAAGCGTGGCCTCTCTAAAGCTATGACAAATAACTTATAATGGCACTAAATAATGCTCATGGGATCCTTGTTATTTATGATATGTATAGAAAATATGGAAAAATATACTAGAAGCCTCACTCAAACATTTTTATACTTTCTTATATGGCAAGTATCTTTGATTGGATGGAGATATCAGTGGATGGATAGATATATAGATAGATATCAAAGGTTTATGGCTGCAACATAGACAATCAGTATTACAACATAATTAGTCACCAACATAAAAAATTATGACTTTTAATGATCCTTTATCACTATATTCATAATCTATAAAACATTACTGCCTATTATATGATTACATTCTTTTCTCATAATAATGATTTAAAAATCTAAAAGAAGAATAAATGAATCAGAAAATCACTAAAATTAAAATCATCATGGCCTCTGATCCAATGGTTTTTCTGTTTTCTCCAAATCCATCAACCCTCCCTTTTCATCGATCTTAGTAAGTTTTCTGCTGTTTGACCCATACTTAGGTCAATACTCATTCTAAATCCCTTGTTTTTTCTGACTCTTCATTACACCCATCTGGAAAGTGCCCATCATGAATGAATTCAACTGCCTGTTTCTCCCTGAAAACTCTAACCAGCTGACTACAGCTGCAGAAAGCATACAAGAGAGGGCTGAAGGGTACCAATAGCAATGTGTAGTGATTTCTTCAGGTTCCTCTGGGCAACTCCTGCTCCTAACCATTTAGAAGACAACTATCACCATTCTACACCTCAAATGTCTGATAATGCGACCCTCCCACCCCCTCTTCCTTGTACAGATAACCTTAGCTTGAACTTCCTGGAAGTAAATAAAATATTTTAAAAAGGAAAATTTGATAGGAATTTTCCTCAATTTACCACTACCTTAAATGCTAAAAAACAGTTTCATTTAACCTCAGACTCTCCACCTTCTTTCCTGATACAAGAGGGTTGCCACCACTCAGTCTCTTTCTAAGACCATGTCCTCACTTACTCTGGATTCCAATTCTTACAGCTTTATAGCTTTCTCGGATATATTTTAACAAGCAAACAAAAAGATTTAAAAAAATGTGCTAGCCTCTCCCTTTCTTTCTTTGTAGAATCATCATTTTCTAGCCAGTCATTAAATATTGGATTTTCCCATGGTGTAGTCTTTCCTATGACCTTGAGATCAGTATATCTGCTTCTCTGATGTCTATCTGCATATTTATTTCTTAAAGACACCTCAGAATCATCAGGCCCAATAGTGAACTCCATCCCCATTTCACTGCCCATGTTCTATTACAAAACTATATCACACCTGCCATCTTTTCCTCTTAAATATTATTTTTAAATTTTTTAATGTTTATTTATTTTTCAGAGAGAGAGAGACAGTGCAAGTGGGAGAGAGGCGGAGAGAGGCAGAGAGAGAGGGAGACACAGAATCCGAAGCAGGTTCCAGCCTCTCTATGGGCTGTAAGCACAGAGCTCGAAGCAGGCTCCAAATCATGGACCGCGAGATTATCACCTGAGCTGAAGTCAGATGTTTAACCGACTAAGCCACCCATGCGCCCCTCTCCTTAAGTGTTCCTGGATCCATTTATGTCTCTCTAACTCCTCCACCACCTTATCAAGTCCACACTGTTATCTTTTACTTGGCTTACTACAATTTGCCATTTTCTACCATATTCTTTATAGTCAAAGCAATCTTTAAAAAAATACAAAGAAAAATAATACCACCTTCCTATTTAAAACACTTCAGTGACCTCCCAAAGCTCAAGATCCTTAACCAAATACTTAACATACTTGACTACATTCTGTAAAGCAGGCTACAAATCCCTGCCTTCTGAGAATGAGCAAACATGACTTTCTTTGTGTTTATATAATGTTTTGTGTCCTACTGATCGTAGCGCCTTTTTACAAGTTGCCCGTTAGCCTAGCTCTATTCAACCCATACATCTCAGCTCAGACATTTCTGCCTCAGACACATTTCTCAGATCTTCAAGTCTATTCAAGCATTGTAAGTTCTCTTACAGCTTTCTATCCTGCATTTGTAAAATTTATCATATGGGCTTTTGTTTAATATCTGCTTGTAGTGTGAAGGCAAGAAGTGTTTTGTTTTGTTTTTTTTCTTCTCACTGTGTCTACTATTCAGCACAGTATCAGGAATAATATGGAATCTCTTTTAATATTTATTGAATATATAGAAAAGAGAAATTTAGAAAGCATTCTATTTGTACCCAATTTAAGTCATATAATGAATTTGCATCAAAGTTTACAAAAAGCTCTGACTTGATTTTTTGAGAATTCACTCATATGAGATATCTTCACAGATATGAGATATCTTCACAGATAAAGATATATTCAGATATCTTCACAGATATCTTCACAGATATTTCCCACAGAAATTGGGAAATATGCCCAATTTCTATCATTTTGCATCATTTCTTATGTGCTCAATTTAATTAAAAATACTTGAAGTTATCATTGACAATCTACTTGCAGACCACTTTTGTTATTTTTCAATCTATTCTTGGATTGTGGTAATGTTTGCTTTTCTTTCAACTTCTACTTTGCAAAATTTGTTTCCTTTCACTCTGAGTTACTATAGAATATTTTTTAAGTAAAAAAGTTGATATGAATTTTTTTTTTAATTTATTTCTAGGAGAGAGAGAGAGACAGCGCGAGCAGGGGAGGGTCAGAGAGAGAGGGAGTCACAGACTGAAACAGGCTCCAGGCTCTGAGCTGGCAGTCAGCACAGAGCCCGACGCGGGGCTTGAACCCACGAACCGCGAGATCATGACCCAAGTGAAAGTCGGACGCTTAACCGACTAAGCCACCCAGGCGCCCCGTGAATTTTTAATTTAACCATAATTAACAGTGTTATATTAGTTTCAGATGTAAAATATAATGACACAACAATTCTATACATTACTCAGTGCTCATACACTAAACGTATTCTTTATCCCCTTTATCTATTTCACCTGTCCCCCTCCAAGCTCTCCTCTGGTAACCCCCAGTTTGTTTTCCGTATTTCAGAGTTTGGTCTCTTGTTGTTTGTCTCTGTTTCCTTGTTTTGTTTCTTAAATTCCACATATGAGTGAAATTATATGGTATTTCTCTTTCTCTGACTTACTTCGCTTAATGTTTTGCCCCCTATATCCATCCAAAGTATTGCAAATGAGAAGACCTCAAAAAACAAAAACAAAAAAACAATTGAACCCAGACACACACACACACACACACACACACACACACACACGAGTTTAGCACCAAAATACATTTTTTTTTGCCTAATAGCTATATGTCAATTAGTAGACTATTAGTTAAATGAGGATCAAGATCTGTGTCTACTGATATATTGCTAGCACCTAAAATAATTCCTAGAACATTCAGGTACTCAATAAATATTTGTTGAATATTTGTTGAAAACTTTCACATAAGACATTATCCAACAATGGCAAAATATATCCTAGAATTATTTTATCATTCTCTTTTGGTGACATATAGACTACTGTATCTTCGGTAAAATTCTGTCCCATAGGCAGGATGACAATATGAGGAAGAGTCAGTGTTTTTATCCCAATTATTTCCTTTAATTTTCTAAAATTTATAACTCCTGGATATTTTTAAAATTTTAGTTCTAGTGTTAATTCTTGAGATCATATGATAACTGCACTACTTTATCAAGTTAGTACTGACAAATTAAAGAAAGCTCAGAACCTTTGAGACATAAGTTACTCTAATGATATGTAGATGTGGAATAAGACCATAATCTAGAGAACACTGGTCAGGATTAAAAAAAAAAATCTCAAATACTACACACACACACACATACACACACACACACACACACCACATTTTAACTTCTCTAAAGGTGAAATAACACATGGTATTTTTTATTCAATTAAATCATTAAACAACATAGTATCCATAATAGAAGTGAACGGATGTTTTGGAAAGAGAGAAGAGTAAAATAAGATTATTAGGAGCAAAGGAAGGCATTACAATTGTTTTTCTACCTACAACAATTCTTTGCTTATATATATAGAAATATATAGCTTTTATTATCTTATGCTAGAGTCAATCATGAATGTGTCTACTTCCTTAAACTCCGTAAGAGCAGGACTATGTGTTAATCCTCCTTGTATTCCCTAGAGCTGGGTACTTGATAGAAGCTTAAATTCATTTGTTCAAGTAAGTTAAATCTAATAGCTTTGTCTTCTACAGAAAGGGCAGGAAACAGAATTTGTTGTGATATATTTGTAAGGTACTTCATAGGAGAATATTAAGCTCTCTGATAAGGAACATTAACTTACTTGGGCTATTTAATTACTCTCTAATTCACTGATGCATTAATTTTCTGAATGCAGTAATTACGATCAGGAATTACTAATGGAGAAATGAATTAAAATCTACTGCTCCAGGGTACCTAACAATGCCCAGGTGACCTGAAATATTTCTGAAAAATAAACATATTCTCAAAAAGCAATTTGCCGACTAGCAGAATGAGCCTTGCTAATTGCCACACACATGAGGGAAATTTATAAAGGTCTCAATTTCCTAGGAGTTTATGAAAGTGAACACATTACTGCAACTGACATACTGAACATGGAAGATACACAAACCGTGTCTGTGTAATTAAATACAAACACATTTATATCTTGTTCAACCCTAGCATGAACAAATTTAAGAGTAGAATGAAGAAAACATGACCAGCATGGCTAAATAGAGAGTAGAGAAGATAAGTGATCAGCTCCAATAAATCAAGAAAGGCTTTGCATAAGTGTTGGCATTTTCAGAGTTCTCTAAGTGAGAATAAACATCACTTCAATCACCAAATATGTACTATGGAAAATTTTCCAAATCAAGAACATCACTAGAAAAGACAAAAATTATTAATGAAAACATAGGAAGGAGAGGTTTAGAAGGAATATGACTTTCAAACCAAAGGCAAATGGAACTCAAGCAAAGCTGAATTTCTAGTTATAGTGAAAGTACAAAGTCGTTTATATGCCATTTGCCTTCCTGAAAAGTCATTCAATAATTAGGAATAAAAAACAAAATAGACAGAAACAGACTTTTAAATCTCATTAACAACTTTCTATCTTTAGTGAGCCAAACAGCTATAATTCCGAATAACAATTTTGAGTAATAATGAAAAAACACATTTTGTTCTGTACCCAAACAAGAGCAGATACTGAGCAACAACACTTGCCACAATCCTCCAGTTCATCTCCATACATTAACAAGTAGATTTTCCCCTTAAAAGAATGCAGACAGTCTAGGAATACCTCTCAAGACCTTTATAATGAGGGCCATGGTCAGGCCATGGCAATCACACTATTTCAGTCCCTTCCCATTATACCCATGGGAAGTCAGCTCAACAAGAAATCACTTTGGAAGCTCAATGGGCTGCTGATGTCCTGGACAATTCGCCAGAGACAGTGGTTGAAAGATAGAGCAAGATGAAGCAAAAATAAAGTCAAAGAGTAGCATATGGCAGCAAAAATATTTGCAAGGGATTTATTATGAGTCCCACCAAACTCTCTGGGCTGTGGACTAAGGACAGAGTTGATTTGATGAGCATGGGCCCAAGAATTACAAACTTCAGTTTAAAGCAGATGAGTGCCTCAGCTCTTTCCTCCAACTTCTCCTCACTCTATTTCTTGATAAAGACCTGCTTCATTTAAAGATGAGGACTGAACAAGAACTAGCATTGACCATAAGGTAAAATATTCATTCTCTGAAGAGAAAAAGCATTAAATGCATTATGGGTCAGCACTGTATTAGGTGTTTTGACAACAGTGACGAATAATATAGACACCTCCTCTCATGGAGTTTCAGAGAGGGGAGACAGAGAGATCACAATCCACACAAAAAGCTAATTAAGTTAAATAGTACATTAGAAAGTGATCATTGTTATAAAAATAAATAAATACATTAAGGAAAGGGAATCAGAATTGCTAGAGGAGAAAGCAGGTAACAGCATTGAATAGGACAGTCAGGAAGCCACACTAAGAAGACGAGATCTAAGCAAAGAGTAGATGGTGACATAGAAACAAATGATAAAAAGCATTTTAGGCAGAGAGAGAGAGATGGGGTGTGAATTCCTGAAACATTAAAGGATACCAGATCAGGAAGAATAAGGTACAGATTAACAGAAATTGAGATAAGAAAGTTGAGGAGGGTGTTGGCAGGCAAATGGGGGAGTCCTCAGATCAAGCAGACCTTTGTAAAGACCTTGGTTTTCACTCTGTGGGAAATGGGAAAATTATAGAGTTCTGAGCAATGGAATGATGAGACCTGACTAATGTTCTAAAAGGAATATTTCTCTATTGATAATACACTGTTGAGGACAAAGGTAAGTGCAGGAAGATCCATATACAAAATAATGAGTAATGGTGGTTCAAGCAAGGCTGGTGGTAGTTCAGACAATAAAAAGTGGTTGGATTCTAGATATAAGTTGGAAGAGCCAACAGAGTTTCTGAAGTTTGAAGTGAGTTGCAAGGAAAGGAATAAAAGATAATTCCAAGAATTCCAGGGTTTCCAGCCAGAGCATATAGAAAGATGTTATTGTCATCAATAGATGACAGATGATGACAGATAATATATACTGTTAAAAAGTAGAAAGGGAAAGATTGGGAGTTCACTTTTAGAAGTGCTGAATTTGAATCATTTATTAAGGATCTAGGTAGGGATGTTAAGTAGACCATGGAATGTAAGAGTCTGGAGTTCAGGAGAGAGATCTGGACTGGAGATATCAATTCAGTTGGTGACATACTTAGATGGTACTTAGAACCATTATCAGAGACTGGTAAGAGAATGACTGAGGATAGAAGAGAGAAAAGGACCAAGAAATGAGCCTGGGACATTGCAACAGTAAGAAGGATAGACGTACATGAGGGAAAAACTAGCTGAAGTTGACTGAACAGTCACAGCCAGTAAAGAAAAACCAGAAGGAGGAAATGGGCAAGTCTGTATTTTGACTTATATTTATAGCAATGAGAAAGCTGTGGTAAACTTACAATAAGTAGTTTTGTGAAGAAGAGTAGGGGAATGAAAAATTTATGGTGAGGTTTAAGAAAACATTAGCAGAGAAGAACTGAAGAAAATGAATCCAGATAATTTTGAAAGTAATTGTTCTCATAATATCTGAGAAATAATGGTGTGCTTGTATGGTGAAAGCAATAATTTTTTTATTACAGAGAAAAATAGGGAAAATTGCTTCTGCATATCAATAGTGGAAAGGATCTGGGGTCTACCCTATAGCAAGAGCTAATGAGGTAGGAAAATTATCTATGCAAGTGGTGGGAAGAAAGAGTGTAAGAGAAGCTATGTGGGTATGTGGTATCTGTGATACTGAGGTTGTTCTCAGATTGCTTTAATCTTTTTTGGTGAAATAGAATTCAGGATTATGGGATAAGAACACAAGGGTGTGGTATTGGGAATCCAAGAAAAAAGGGAAAGTTTTGAGATAATCAACTGAAGGGAGGAGCAGTAAGCAGAATGGAAACCAAAATATGATTGTTTGGTAGTATTAAATAGCTACTTGAAATTTGTGGTTATAAATTAAAGTGAAACCTTCTAAAAAAGACAACCAGATGGTCAAAAGACACATGAAAAGATGCTCAACATCCCTCATCATTGGGAAAATACAAATCAGTACCACAAGAAAATATCACCTCACACGTGTCACAATGGCTAAAATAAAAAACACAAGGAACAACAAGTGCTGGTGAGAATGTGGAGAAGAAGGAACTGTTGGTGGGAATGCAAACTGGGGCAGCCACTGTGGAAAACAGTATGGAGTTTCCTCAAAAAATTAAAATTAGAATTACCATATGATTCAGTAATTCCACTACTGGCTATATACTCAAGTAATATGAAATCATTAATTTGAAAAGATATAGGCACCCCTGTGCTTACTGTAGCCTCATACAATAACTAAGAAATGGAAGCAGCCCAAGTGTCCAACAATAGATGAATAGATAAAGAAGGTGTGCATGCATCAGTGTATACACACACACACACACACAAACACACACACGTACACACACACACACAATGGGATATTATTCAGCTATAAAAAAGAATGACGATGTTGCCGTTTGCTACTGATGGAGCTAGAGGTATAATGTTAAGTGAACTAAGTCTGAGAGACAAATGCCATATGATTTCATACATATTTGGAGTTTAAAAAACATAACAAATAATGAAAGAAAAAAGAGACAAAAAATAGACTCTTAAATATAGAGAATTGGTGATTACCAGAGGGGAAGGAGGTGAGGAGGTGGGTGAAATAAGAGACAGGGATTAAGAATAAATGTATCATGATGAGCACTGAGTAGTACAGAATTACAGTACTGTACAGTTCTATGCAGTAGTACAGAATTATTGAATCACTATATTATACACCTGAAACTAGTATAACACTGTATATTAACAGTACTGGGATTAAAAAATAAATACATAAACACAAATTTTTTGAACAGCCAATTAGAATTTTACCAGGGTTGAGAATTTGCTAAGCTAGTTTAATGAATGAAGCAGGGATTCGAATTTCACCAGGGTTGAGATTTTGCTAAACTAGTTTAATGAATGAAGCAGGGGCAGAGGATTCCAGGGTGTGGGACTGAGTTTAGTGATTTACCATAGCATCTTAAACTAAATAAGGAAGGAAATTCCGCATCAAGAAGGACTGTTAAATAGTGGCCAGATTGAATGGCATGAGTCATTGAGAGTATGTATGGGACTGAGGAACTACTGAGGTCAGAGTAGAAAGAATGGACCAGAAAAAGAGGAAGTGACAGAGAGTGAAATGCATAGATTCAAGATTAAATTTTTAAAAAGAAGGTGGGGAAAGGTCATGAAGAATATACAGCTCAAAAGGAATTATTCAAAATAACTAGAGAAGTCAGACGTAGACTCAAAGAAATTACAGACATGAACTCTTTTAACTTGTTGCTCATAAAACCTTGAAAGACAATCAAAAGACAAAGAAAAAAATATTTTGACATTTGTTTATTTTTGAGAGAGTGCAAGCTGGGGAGAGGTAGAGAGAAAGGGACAGAGGATCAGAAGTGGGTTCTGTGCTGACAGGCTGACAGCAGTGAACCTGATGCAGGGCTCAAAATCACAAAGCACGAGATCATGACCTGACCTGAAGTCGGACACCCAGGTGCCCCAAGAGAAAGTTAAAAAAAAGCAAAACAACATTTCAAAGATGAGAGTCATTTGGACAATGAACACCAAATACAATAAATGTTCAAAGATAGACAATATAGAAAGGAATCATACACACAAAAAAATAGAATATGTTATTTAGGAGATATAGAAGATCCAATGTATGTCTAATATGTACTTTAAAAAATGAACATATTTAATTCAAGGAAAAAAGAAACAAAGTCAGTATGAATATTTTAGTAGAAAAAGTCATGTCACTTAGAAGGAGACAAAAACAACGGGTTAGCCAGAGATTTTCTGCAGAAAAACTCAACGCCAAAACCCTGGAATAACATCTGCAAAGTTCTGACATTTTGTCATAAAATTTTAAGTACTTCCCTATCTCATTTTCTTCTGAAATACATTTAATTATCTAGTCACCTCTCTCTCTCCTTCTCCTTCCCTCTCGCCCTCTCTCACCCCCTTTCTCTACACACACGCACACACCCACACATATACACACACACACACCTAGGAGGAACATAAAAAAACTCCACACTCTCAAGAAAAGTTATCTCCAGATGGTGAAATTATCTTTAGATTTCCCCCCCAACATTAGTTTCTTAATAGCCTATATTAATATGAAATGCCATATATTTCAACTCTAAGCTGCACATATTTTCACATCCCTGAAATGAAGGCAAGTCATAAAATAGTAGTATCATAGATTCAAAGAAGTATGGTAATTTTGTAATTGAATTATAAGAGTATTTAAAATAAAGGAGAGATGACAAAGAGACATCACAGAAGATAACTTGTCTACAGTCCTTACAAGTGATGGAACATTTCAAAGATCAGTAAGAAGGAGGTGGTGATGTGGTTGTAGCTGAGGTTGTTTTTGTGCAGGCTTAATCAAATTTAGACAGGAAGAACATGTTCAACGGGAATAAAGTCATTTACTGTGATGGCAAAATGAGAAAAGTAAGGGTTTGGATGGAAACGAAAGAAAAAGACACAAAAAACCTTTCCTGTAGCGTTTCATCTGAACTGGAGTGAGACATGAGAAAGAGCTTAAAGATGAGGCAGAATCAGAATGAGTTGGAGACGTCACTAGGGAAAGTGGTCTAAGAGGACCACACTCCTTTTGAGTAGGGTCCATTTGTAAAATTACTTACTTTTGAAATGCAACCAAATCTTGAAGTAATCTTTTGCCTTGGTGGAGATGTTTTACTCTCAAATTGGAAAGCATAATTTCTACAAATCTCAGATACATATAAAAAATAATTTGGGGAGTGGCTGGGTGCCTCAGTGGGTTAAGCGTCCAACTCTTGATTGGGTCATGATCTCACAGTTTACAGGTTTTATCCACGTGTGGGATTCTGACAATGAGGATCCTGATTGGGATTCTCTCTGTCTCCCTTTCTCTATGCCCCTCTTCCACTCTCTCTCTCCTTCTCTCTCTCTCTAAATAGATAAATGTAAAAAAATAATTTTGTACTGAATTAAAGGTGACCCTAGTCTTTCTTTCCGCTTAATCACTAGCATTTGTAATTCCATCTAAAACCATCTCCCCAAATCCTAATATACCTCGGATTTGTACCCTTCCTTTGCTTATGCCATATACAGAATTTGTTCCAATAATATATTTCCCTTGCCTTTCAAAGAGATTTTTAGAACACATTCACAAATGAGACAGGAAATGGTCATCTTTCCCAGCTGAATGAGTGACCCCTTACTTGGACTTTTAAATAACAAGTAAATAGTGCCAAGGTTTGGATAATTTTTAATCTGTATGGAAATCTCTCATACCAAGGTGAATTCTGGTACCTGTATGCACTATATACACTTATTTTCAGGTTCATTGTCCAAAAGCATTAAATGAAGATTTTTAAGGAATTGCCTTACCCAGTCAGTTTGATGGCATGTGTCTGTAGCTTTCGATATTGTCCTGATTCTTCATTGGGTTTTTTGGTAATATGTCTATATATCCCTGTTTTATAATGGAAGAAATCCTCATGGACTTGCATTATGGCTAAAATAAAACCCAACAAAATAAATGCAACAGTTTTTAACAATTCTCTTTAAAAACCTCTAGAAATTCTCACAGAACAATCAATGGTTAAATTGCCAGGAGAGTCTAAAGAAGGGACTTGGCAATTCAGTCTAATTTTCTTTCCTACTTAATTACTGCAGTATTTTTTTGGTTCTCTTATAAAAACAGCTTTTAGCTATTTAGAATATTACTTAAGTACACATTATACCTTTAAAACACCATCTATTCCTAATTGACAGAAGCACTATTTCCAGGAATTGAGACCCTTGCAGACAAGCCCCAGTACACTTGGCTAGTGATTGCTGTTTCTCCATTAACTTTGGGCCTCACCAAGAGCCTCTTAAAACTCCAATTAAGCTAGCAGTGAAGGGTGAACCCAGCAAACAGGGCTTAAAGTAATTGTCCTTAATCCTTCCAAGTAAATACAAACCTTTCCTTGGTGAGTTTGAATAAAAAGCAAACCCTTGGCAAAAGAATGCTCTGACAAGATTTCATCCTCCCAGCTCTGAAGAGCTAAGCCACTGTTGTATTCTTCAGAAAGTAAGAGCTTATACTTGATAAGGCTCTCCTTCATTCCCTCACCTAGATTACTTCTTTTCTGTATCGGATGCTGCTTTGTTGAAGGGCTAGGATAATTCAGGGTGAAGACTTTACTCTTCTAGAAGACATGAATTAAAAATATATTTGGTTGGGACTAGATAAGTATATGTTGATAAGTGCACAATGCTTGTCTATATTAGTTTGACATGCTTTTTAAATAAAATAAAAACTAAGGTCACAAGCATTTGATAGATCTGAAAATGAAGCTTTGACTCCAAAGTCAAATACAACTTTCTAATGTTCCCTTTTATTTCTTTTTTTAATGTTTCATGCCTTTTCTGATGCTGTTTAAATATTCTCAAAAGAGTTTAACTCTTCTTTATCTGCTTTAAAATGCATTCCCATGGGATTTTAAGAATTTATAAAACTGTACTTGATGCAGTGTGGGGAATAAACTTAGGAATTCCCCCGGCTTACACCAATGGGTTAACAAGGCATAAAGAAATACAAAGCCAGAGGATGTTCACACCTGAGTTTGGGTAAACAAGATTAGATGTATAAGGTCAGGTAAGGGGGACTGAGGCCCCCATAACAGGGAGGGGAAAAGGCCCCAATACCCAGGTATATGATATAAACAAGATTAAGCATTCAGGGCAAAAGTGCGCCCCAATTTAGTACTATAGCAGAAAGCTGCTTTCACAGGAAGGACCTAATTAGGTAAACAGGTAAATAGGGCTACAAACACCTGTGCTGCAGGTGCTGTTGCTCTGAATGGAGCTGATTAACAAAAGAAAAGGTGACTTGTTAACTCTGAGATTATTTGCCCTATCCCCTAGGCTAGCTAAGGTAAATAGACCTGGCTCGGCGCCTCCTGTCTGCCACCATCTGCCCATCTGCCCTGCTCCAGGAATTTGTTTTACATGGACCCAAACCCCAAACACTGTATATCTTCAAAACCCCCTTTCCTTCATACCCATGAGTTTATGTTCACCAATTCATTGTCTCTTTGTGCATGCCCATCATATTTGTAAGCCTTCTGATTTTAATAATTATGGAGCAAGAACCCTTATTTGGGACTCTTGTCTTTTACCGGACATTAGCCATCTCTCACTTTTAATCCCGCATCCACTCTCTTGCTGGCCAAGAGAGAACTTTAGACTTAGAGTCTACGACAATGCAGATCTTATTTTTTCTCTGAAATTATTGGCAACTCTTTAGATTTTAGAGGAATGCACATGTTATTATTTATTCAGCATTCTATTGCCTTTTACATTCTTTTGTAGTGAAAAAGGAGAAAATGCTATATGTTAGACCAGGGAACATGTGCATTTACAGCAAGATGAATCAACCAACATTTATATAAATGTGAAGATACTGCTAGTGGTTTTTCTCTTCTATAGAACCATTGACCCCTTCAGCTCTTCTCAACTCTCCCTAAGTACCACAAATAAAATATACACTTCACTACTAAAAAACAATGCCAAGTGAAGTAGTATGGGTGAGCGATCATCTCGATTAACCTGAAAGTGGCTCCTTCCTTCAGACTTAATGAACCCATAAAGATAAAACTATATAAGTTGCTGTAGTGCAATTTTACTTTGGGAAAACTGCAGCAAACTTGGTACATGGAATTATAACAAGGTATAAGGACAGGTTGGGGCCCACCTTGATTCAGCTCTATCTCCTGCTCCTGGCTCAGGCTGTCAGGAGGTACGTTCCTGACAAACATTTGTTGAACGGATATTCAATAATTTGAATTTCAACTTTACTATTTTCAGTTTTATTTTGATTTTTACTTTTGATTATTTTTATTCATTATGTGAAATTCATGAATATTTACATACTTGAGCGTTAAAAAAAAACCTAAGGTGTTCTCAATTTTAAAGAATTACGTTCCAAATTTCTTCTGACTGATTAAAAGAGAAAGAGACTGGAAACATTTCTATAGTGATTTGAAGATGCAGAGAGCTTAAATAACTTGCCCAAAGTCATTTCAGTAGCAAGGGTCAAAGGTGGAATTTTGAATTCAGCCTTGAGTTCTAATGCCTGTGCTCCTTTTAGATTTGTCACAAGAACTCAACTTAATGAAGCATGCATGTAAATCACCCATGAATTCCCCACTCTTATAAAAGCCAATAAAACTTACATAATTACAAGGAAAAACAACTCTCTCATTTGTTTCATGTTTTGTCTAAGGTCTCAGGAGTTTTAGAATTAAATTCAGGACATGTTTAGTGGAAGCTCTGGCTTCTCAATAAATATTAAGTGGTGATAATGATCAATAAAAATTCTTCCAAAACAACTTTAAAAGCCAGGCCTCCTGCTAGATGTTGAACTAATACTCATTAGGTCAGCAAGGGTCAAAGGTGGAATTCTGAATTCAGCCTTGAGTTCTAATGCAAAAGCAGATGCTGGCCAATAATTCCTTAGGTATATATCAAATGTTTTAAATTTAACTTTGGTTAATTTAAATTTATTTGATTTATTCCACTGCACTGATAATATATTTGGAGATCTTCATGTGTTCACAACCTGAATTTCTATTTTAGAACTTGCTAGGTTTGTTCTTCCATACTTTTCCAGGCGGTGTTTAGCACAGGGAACATACTCTGTAAATTTATCTTCATCCACTGCATTGGTGCAAAATGAAATAGAGAATCAGAGGAACTATGTCTCAGAGATGTTGTCTCAAAAATCAAAGTAAATCAGGGTATTATTTTCTTATTTACTGTTAATTCACTATCCCTAACACATTTAGAAAATTGATCAAAACATAAGGCATTTTATAAAACACAAAAACACACTGGCTTTTTTGATATCTTTTGAGTTGATAGAAAAAGGAAAAGATTTAGATTTTTCTACTGCTAAATCTTGATTTTTTAATCCATTACCTAATCCCTTTGAAATAAAGATGAGAAAATTTCTAATACTTAATACTTAAATATGACTGAAAAATTAAGAGAGCTCCACCACTTAGTGTTTCATGTTTGACTGCTTGTTTGGTCCATGATCACTTTTGGAAAGACTTAGCAAGCAGACTTTCATTTACATGTGCCACTATTATTTGGAAATTCAATTTATGAATGTTTCTATCTTCTTAAAATGAAATGGCAAATAATGAAGTGATTAAGTGAGCATATATCCTATAATTGCACTGAGCTTAGAACTGTTGAACCTTTATGAACACTCTAAATGTAAAAATTTTCTTTATTTTATTAATCTCCTTTTGCATGTAATGCTGTTTATTAAAGAAAGAAAAAAGATGCAATCATATTCTAGCCAATCTTACCTTGAACTGGTCCATTTTGCATGATTTCTCTCATTATCTCAGTTTCCTAAAAGAAGAAGCATCACTGAACATCATTACTGCTATCAGAGCATACTAAACCTATTATTTGGTATATAACGCTATGTGTTATATAACCAACTTGAGAATTCTACAATCCAGTGTGCCTTGACTACATATAATTACTCTTACTCATGCCTTGAATTACTCACATGTGAAATACCACTTTGATCAAGTTGCTAAAGACAAGACACAACCATGTGTTTTATTGACATTTACCAATAATATTTTTACCAATAATATTTTTTAATTATTTAAAATAATAACTTTTTGTGGTCACAAATAATTAATTCAAATCATGCTTTATCAGTTTATCCACTATTTTGATCACAGGAACAACCTCAGGTGAGTGTTTAGTGAGGTAGTTCAGTGCACCTCAGTATATAAATATTTCTATGCACTGACTAATGTTGTGTAATGCAGCACTTAGCAAGAAGGCAGGGCATTTATTCATGTGTGCACACTGATCACAGAGTTTATACCAAAAACTAGGACAGTAACAAATACTGACCCTGTACTTGTCTTCAAGGGATTTACATTTTGTGGAGTAGACAGAGAATAGCACAACTAATTGTGTTACGATATAATAAGTTACACTACAGACATAAGCACAAAGTTCCCAGGGGGTACAAACTAAAAGGGAAATGAATCTTATGTAGGAGTTTGACCTGGACCTTGACACATGTGTGGGATTTTACCAGAAGGAAATAGGTAGGATAACCACTTGGGTCAGAGGGATCATCACGTGGCTAAGTAGAGAAGCATGAAAGAGCATGATATTTAGGGAGCGGACAGTAATTCTGTTCATCAGAAGCATTAGGAGCAGTTGGAGGGGTAGATGTTGCCAGGACAGAGTCTGTAAATGCAGTAGATCAGAACCAAATAATGGAAGACTTATATGGCATGATAAGAAGACTGAACTGTAGAGATGCCTGGATGGCTCAGTCAGTTATGCATCTGACTCTTGATTTTAGCTCAGGTCATATCTGATGGTTCATGAGATTAAGCCCTGCGTCAGGCTCTGCACTGATGATGCAGGAGCCTGCCTGGGATTCTCTCCCTCTCTCTCTCCCTCTCTCTCTCTCTCTCTCTCTCTTTCTCTCTCCCTCTCCCTCTCTGCCTCTTCCCCCCTCACTCTATAGGTAGATGATAGATAGATAGATAGATGATAGACAGATAGATAGATAGATAGATAAAGTGTAAATAAATAAATATTAAATAAATAAACTTAAAATTAATACTGAACTGTAGTCTGCAAGTAACTAGAAGCCACGGGAGTTTCAGATATTCTGAAAATGAGCCTATCTGGGTAACACTGATATGGTGTAGTAAAATTTGTCCAGGCTTTCAATATGAAAAACTAGGATCTAAGGGAATCGTGTTCCCATTTTGGCTATGCCTACTTCAGTTATTTTGTGGAGTAAGACAAAGGATTGATACAATGAGCTACGACCACAAAAAAGTCAGTGAAAAAAAAAGGTTAGATTTAGCATTTATTTGTCAAGTATGGAAGTATATATCATATAATCATTATTGCTGCTCACATTACAAAGATCAGAAATCTGAGAATTTTTAATGAACGCGTTAATAATATAAAAAATTATACCTCAAAACATAGCATTATTTTAGAATATAATAGTTTTTAGATAGTTTTTGTAACAACAGAGCTATATATTTTTGAGAAAGTTAACCATTGTTAATTCTTGCCCTTTAGACTTACATTGGAAGAGACTCTGTATGGGGGAGAACACTGGTAGATCCTGTTTGATTTCTCGATGTTGTTGGGACATGGCTTTGTGGCATGCCGTTTTCCCCGCCCATCAGACCTACTCGCCATGGCACAACCATAATTGGTAGCATTTTGGTTCTTGAATAGTGGATAGCATGCATGGGATACCAGTCTATGAGGAATAAGCAAAGAAGTAAAAGTCATACTTACGAAAACGTTCTAATATTGAATCTATGTACAATTTTACTTAAACATTTATAAATTTTCCTCATTACTTACATGTGTAACTTTCAATGTGTTGATTAATTCTAATACACCAGTTCAATATATTACACTCTTCCCTACCCCTTCATTTTTCTTTGTTATAATTTTAAAAATCTTGTTTCAATCTACTTTAATAATTTATCTATGGTATAGAATTTCCTAAAGATGAAAAGTTACTATCAATAAAATCTATGGTAATATTCATAGGGGAAGGACTTCTTCATTTTCAATCTATAATTATAACGTAGAAGAGCCAAGCTTAATATGAAAAAGACAATGATTTTATTATGTTGAGATGGGGCATAATGATCAATTATGTACATTTTAGAATTAAAGTTGTTTTGTTTCTGTTTTTTGCCTTTACGTTTTTATGAAGTTATAAATACCTTCTCATAAGATTTAAATTATGATGTTTATGTGGTTCATTTTGGGATAAATAGTATACACTCAGTAGAAAGTTATCAGATGCATACGTTGTACAAAGATAAGGAAGATAATTTTTATTTCTAATTTTGAAACTGAACATAATAAAAAGCACAAATTATTTGGTACCAAGACTAATGTAATTTATTGAATATAGAAGAAGTTCTTAAGGAAAATAAACAATAAAATTGCTTTGATATATATTTAGCTTGAAATAGCCATAGAAGTATCAAATATGAATGCTTCAAAAAAATTAGTGTTCAACAGAGTAAGAGAATCTGAGCTAGAAACATGATGAGAGTAAAGCCATTAAAGACAATGAAGACTTCAAAAAATTCTTGCATAAAATGTATTACTCTGGGATAATAAGTGCTATGGATTGAATTGTGTCACCCCAAATCCATGTGTTAAAGCCCTAATTCTAAGTGTGATGGTATATAGAGGGGGACTTTGGGATATAATTAGCTTTAAATGAAGTTATAAGGTGGTGCCCTCGCACTGGATTTAGTGCCCTTATAAGAAGAGGAAGAGATACTAGCTCCCTCTTTCTGCCATGTGAGGACACAAAATGGCAAGTTAGGAAGAGGGCTCTCCCCACCACTCGATAGGCTAATATCGTGATCATGGACTTTTTAGCCTCCTAACTGTGAGAAATAAATGGCTCTTGTTTAAGCTTCCCAGTCTACGGTATTTTCTTATGGTAACCTGAGCAGACCAGTACAGTAAGATTTAGTTTGTTCTCAAAGTTCATGTATATTTTTAAGCTTCTAAAAGTTACTAATTTTTGTCACAGTATAAAACAGAAGCCGGTCAAGCACCACTATACCAAAAGGTATCAGCGCAAGCTGTCCATTCTAAGCACCACCTTATTAAGCAAAATATACAAAAAAAATCTTAAAGACATTTATTGCCATGGATCAATATTGACACCCACGCTTTTGTAGCACCCAATGTTCTATAGCAGACCTAGAGCACTCAGTGGATGATAAAAATACAGGTGAGCAAAACATATGTATACTACTAGTTTTCAGCTGCAGTGTCCTTACCTTGATAACTTAGCTTTTAACTAGATTATCTCTTATATAGGAAACCTGAGGATGCAGCAGGTATCAGATTACGTGAGATACATAAAAAAACAACCTGCCTTTTCTGATCAAATGGGATAGTAACCCAAAGATAAATTACTTTTATTCATCTCATTCTTAATCTAATTTTTACCTGGCATTGTCCGTCTACCTGGGTAGAAGGCTTGGCAGAGGTATTAGCAATAGCAACTACTCTATTCCCATGGGGACTCAGTAAAGCCATTTGGCTCAGAGCAACAAGAAGACAATGCTTACTTGAATCTTGCTATTAATTTAGCCAGGAAATGTATACATTCTTCAAATAATTGCTTCCAAAAGCTTACAATTTTAGTAGATACCAAATACAGTGTATATTTAAATGTAATACATACATTTATATAGATGTAGCACATATGTTTTTTGGTAAAAATCTTGAATTTCATTTTTTTCCTTCTTTTAACCCCAATCAGAACACATAGAATCCTACAAACATATGTTGGGCAGCTATTTACCCACGTTTTCTCAGGAACCACCAAGCCCTATCGATGCTTCCACTATTGCATCCATGACGGTTCTTGGCACAGCAAGAGATCAAATTCTGAGGGGATAGATTAGCTGTGTATCGACCTTTGGACTGAATTGCTATTCGATCAGCTGCCACACCTGTTTCAAACAGAATATTGATTAACATTCCAATGACACATGGCATTTTTAATAATTTACATAGCCCTTCTTTTTGAATCAGAGTCTTATATAATTTCAAATTAAGGCCAATGTCCTTAATGCATCATGCACTCCAGCAAACTCATGGGTCATAAGTTCAGTCATAATTTTTATCTAGTTTTGGTATTGCTCAATTGTCTTATCAACTTCAAAGATTTTGTAGTTCCTGGTTCTTTTCTAATTCCTTGTTCTTTTCATGTTTTATATACTTATGAAATTTCATTAAGGAATCTTTCAAGTGCAACTGCTTGAGGGCAAGAATCCTATCTCACATTTATGTCTCCTCTACCCCATGTACAGTCATGGATAAATATATAACTTTTGAAATGAGTGCAACTAAACTGAGGACATCAGAAAAGCTTATGGAAATATTAACTGGAAATCCATCCATGTTAATATGATATATTGGAATAAATTGAGTCCTTGGTTTTTAAACTGGTATCTGGGTTAACCATTTGGCAATCCATAAGTGAATCCACACTTATATAAATCTTATACAATATCTAACTCACCTTATTTATACTTGATATAAATTTATATCAATATAAAATTCCCTAGCATGGTTGTTGTTAATCAGTTCATTCCTTTTCCCAACACATATTTATTGGCTGCCTACTCAGTGACAGGAACTGAACTAAGTATTAGAAATTACAGCGATGAACAAAAATCATAATGATATCCTCATGGAATAATAGGCTAGAAAAATTAATCCTCCATTGGATAAAATTATAATCCATTATCATTTCAATTATGCTACATCGATAAACTAATAAGAGTGACGAGATCATGAGACAATTGCAACGGATGTCATTTTGGTACAAATTTTTGTTGTTCTTGGATAGCTGGTAGAGTTTGTTCTTGATATTTAAACTTAGTTACTTTTAATTAAAGGCAACAAAGTCATAAGCTTTCTCAGAAAGCTCAGAAAGCTCTCATCCAATTTTCTCAGAAGGTGCTATAGCTTTTGCTCATCAAACTTATCTGTATACTGGAGTTTCTCAAGGTGTTAATTTAGAATCACTCTAAAAGAATTCATTTTTAAATAATTCACTTACATATATATTTCTGTATGTACATGGTACAGTTTATGTAACTACAGCATATGTACAATTCCGTAATGCAATTGCTGGCACATTTTAAATGCTCAATATCTGTTCAATCTATAACCTCCTACTTCTTTCTCAAAGCCCGTCTCTTACCGTGATGGGATAAATTTCATAAGAGAAAAGGACATTCTACTATCACCTCTGCTATTCTCAAGAAAATAATTTCCTATTTCGTCAAAGAAAACAGAAATTTTTTTGATGCTTTGACTTTCAGTACAAGGGTTCAGAATCAAATGTAAATTTGAAAATGTTACTGTAACTATTCTCCAGTTCAAAGAATACTTTGATGACAGTAGTCAAGGAGTCAGTAACCTGGCTTCCAGGATCACTTCTGAGATTGGGTAAGTAATTTTATCTATTTGTGCCTCTTTTATACAACCAGAGACTTGCCAAATGTGACCTCTCAGCTTCCTTCTAGCTCTGTGAATCTGTGGATTTCAACTCAAAGATAAATATTTTGAATTCCAGGGGGACACAATATGTTGCTCTTATACAGACCTTTCTGAACCTCAGTGAATGTTTAACCCAAATTAACTTGAAATACTTAAAATAAGTCAGACTTAAGAATGACTCAGTTCAGCAAATTGTTTCCATCCTCCTTTTGAAAACTTTTATTGCCTTTACCCATGAGATATACCCTAGCATTTGCCCTGCTTATGTTACTCTATCTCTACATTTGCTCTGTTACAGGTTATCAACCTATTTCAAACTCCTTCACCTCTTCAGCTTCGGAATCTTGCTTGCATTTTATTGGCTGCATAACTGTTGTTTTATATATATATTTTTTTACATATCTTATTTATTCCATTTTATAGTTTTTAATTTTAACTATTTTCTGACATAATTAAAAAATTAATTTTTTAATTTTAACTCTATTTTCTGACATAATTTTCTAGATCTTTAAGAGAACCTAGTTTACTCTTCTCTATGCTTAACACACTTGAAAGAATAAATAAATAAATAAATAACATGTGCTTGACTTGTCATACTGAGTCCACAAGATATAAAACCATTGCATCTGAAACCACAAAAGGGTCAAAAACCCTCTTTCTGGTATTTTGGTATATTAGGTAGGGGGACAAATCCAGATTCAGCCCTGGCCTGAGGCCTTCTATGGGGCTGTAACCTGGCCTTCTATGGACCTGGTAACACCAAAATACACCATCCAAATTAACCTAGCAAATTACTCTCACTATTTAACCACTAACATCTTTTCTAAGACATCTTCAGAAATACTGGTCTAACTTAAATTTAAAGCAAAATTCTTACATATTGCCTAAGAGGTGTAATACATTAACCACATGAACATAAAATGATAAAAGACTTATCTGATTAAATATTTTTTCCAGCCATGTGAAACAAGGCTCAAATAGGTCCCCCCTAACAAGCATGGACAATATCAGAAATCCAGAGAGCATGTGTTTTAGAGTAGGAAGTAGCATAGACATAACGGATGGAGCCGCTTCAGAAGAAAGCTTGGCCAAAGGCATCATTTCTAGAATAAATTAGCTGATACTATGAAGCAACGATACTTGGACAAATTTATCAGTACTTTTATGGCCCAAGGAATATGATCATTCAGAGCTGGCTTCTCTGTTCTTATTTTACAATACTTTTACAACTCTTGGAATCACCTTCAAAGCCTAGAACATAGCTTTATAAAGATCTTTGATGGTAGCCCATCAACATTATGTTAGGCTAATGTTACTTGCTGGAATCTAACTAACACTCCTTTGAGGATAATTTAGAGACTAAATCTTGAAATTAATCTGAGTATTGATTTACTGGACTTGTGGACTTACATGAAAGTAGCTATAAAAGAAGAATTCCTTACACTTTTGAAGTAACAGCAATGCTAATTTGGAAACTACTCTTATCAATTTAGAGTCAGAAGCTACAAATCTGCTTTTATCTAAAATGATAAAAAACCTATTTAATCCAGTATTATTTTGTTCTGAAGTGTTTGCTTACATTAGTTTAAAAATTAAGTGTACCGCAAATTATATAAAGAGAAAAGAATAGGAGAATTATATAGGTATGTGAAAGTTCATATTAATACTACCCATAATACTATGAATAAAGAGGTATCTTATACTCTTCTTATCATCTGGATTTAACTCTCAAAGGACAAACAAGTTTTGGAAACTTTTCTTTATTGTTCTTTTGATTTATTCTCCATTTAAAATTACACCCTAAAAATCAAGACCAATCAGAGTGAAATGGATATTTATAGAATCTTCAGAACGCTTTCTCTGGTCAGAATAAAACTTTATTTAAATTGGCCAAAGGCTAACATTTAAATATTCTAAAGTTAAAATTCTTTTAACTACTGTCACAGAATCTTAAGTCAAAGGGAGAATTGTAAGGAAGTAATCAAAATGACTTCATTACTTGCAGTAGAAAATGCCCATGATGCAGCACAATTTTTTTGATCCAATGGGCCATGAGTCCACCCAGGCCATTTAT
The DNA here is from genome assembly GCF_008692635.1 of Crocuta crocuta. Classification (NCBI taxonomy): domain Eukaryota; kingdom Metazoa; phylum Chordata; class Mammalia; order Carnivora; family Hyaenidae; genus Crocuta; species Crocuta crocuta. The sequence goes on from NW_027527986.1 coordinate 130,583, forward strand.
AAGAAGCAATGAAAAACTCTGGAAGATCAGTTGTTGCAGGTAAAGAGGCCTAAAGAAGAGAGGCAGATGCGTCAGACTTCTTCAAATGTATCCCAATAATCACTTTAAGAAATCACTTTTATAATGTTTATCATTATTTTTTAAATTTTGTATATTCATGTTTTCTGAATGACACACCTGAAAAATATTAGTAGTGTAGGATTTCTATTTCATATATGTGAAAAAAAAATAGTTCAATGCAGGGAATCCTAACATAGTACAAAATCATAAGAGCAAGATGTAGAATTTTCCTGGGTTACATAGAGAGCAATAATTTGAGCCAATGTTTCTATCTTCTTGAATCAGAATTTGGTTCACCGGTATGAAAGACTGGATGGTTTTACTTAAATCTGACCTCATAAATAACATTTCTGTTTAAGTCCCTTTTATGGTGGAAAATGTGATTCTACATGAAATTAATTTTGAAACAACGCATAGGTGGCAATTATGCATTAATATGCTTGGGGCCCCAAGGAACACCAGCCATTAGGAAGCAAAACTGGGATGAATTGGTTGATATTTATTAAATCCTTAAAGACTAAAAAGGGTTTCAGAAAGTGTGGAATGCCAAACATGCAATACCATTATGTCTTCAGAGCCCATGTTCAAGGCCTGACAGAGTTGATTTCAGCTGCTGTCTTTCCAAGAATGTAAATGCAATGTTATACTTTGTCTGTTCAAATCATTCAAATAAAATCTCAAACACAATATCTTGGGTTGTTTTTTTTTTTTAACAAACATTTCTGAAGAGTGATAACCTTCACTTTAAAAATAAGGACTCAAACCAAATAATGACGTGTTTATTAATTTTTTATCACTTAAGCATACACATTCATTCACACACAACATTATTCAGAGTGCTCTAAAATTTTCAACTGTTCTAATAATCAACATTTTATCTTGTCAATAGCTCTATGTTATATAACCATGGCAAATATTATTCACTATATTTTATCAATAAAAAGACAAAATCCCAAAAGTTAAATGACATGTGAAAGTTAAATAAAAATACATCTGAAAATAGATTCAGATTTTAGAATTTAGAACCAAGGGACCATTTATCATTACCTTACTATATCAGAAATACATTGATATTTTGCAAGATAAATAAAATGTCTATAAAAGCTACATTTTTACCTATTTAAAAGTTTTATAATTGTACATTTCATTCAACAAGCCAGGCTACTGATCCAATATTTTGCAAAGAAAGTTACTTCTGACAAGTATATAATTGCTTCAAATACTAAAGGAAGATTTATAAGTTGACTTGAAAAGGTATTCATCCAAAATATTTATAAACTTGAATTTTGATTAGAGAGTTCAGTTTTAATTTAAAGAAACTACTATCACCTGATTAGAAAGTTATTAAATCCTGAGTTCCATTACTAAAAACACTGCTATTTAGATGATGGAAGAAAAGTGCAGAAAATGCCAAGCAGATCACAGCAGAGTGTCTGCATGATACCGTTAAGAGCAGTACCATGGAAATCCAGGTGATGTTAGGTCCTTATACCATTAGACTGACCACACTACAGACTGACCAACCTACAGTTGCAGCCAAATCAATTTATGCTCTGAATAGACAGTTCCAAAGGTATAGATTCACTCTCCAAAAGAGTCTTTCTGACTATAATGGAAACATATTTATCTTGTTACTAATACCTTCCAATTTTATTATTAATGGCTCATCAGTGGGCTTTTAAACATTGATAATACTAAATTGTCTCAAGTTTTCAGAAAAATAGGTGCAATGTGAGTTGTTACTTTATCAGTTTAGTGAATTACAATTTAATAACATAGCTAGAATATGTCCCTTCTACTCTGTTTAGGCAGTAAAGATACAACACTTACTTCAAACACATTTCAGCCTGGTTGAATTAGAATTTGATTCCCATATTCCTACCAGAATGCTTTGCAAACAGGAGGTATTCAATAAATATGTCATAATAATTAGGAGATACAGACTTAAATGGTGGATTTCATCTCTTAAAAAATGATTTTTCCTCTCTAGGCACATTAAATTAAATTATAAATACTAGTCTGCTTTTATTGCTTTTATGATTTATTGCTTAAAAAAATACTAGTGGAGGGGTTAAGACGGTGGCATACTATGCAGACCCCGAGCTTGTCTTGTCCCTGAAAAGCATCTAGATCAGCATCATACCATTTTGACCACTCTGGAAATGGATCTGAGGATTAACACAACAATATGCATAATTTGAGCCAGAGAACTTGGCAGGTACACAGTTGTGGAGAGGTGAAGGAGGAGGAGCTGTGAAGGGTAGTGAGCACTTTTCATGGAAAGAACACAGAGAGAAAGAGAAAGGGGGAGAGCACAGCACTTCAGGATCATGCATGTAAAGCACTGCCACCAAAGTAGCTGGTGAGAGAGAGAGAGAAAGAGTAAAATAACTCACAGGGGACTGAACAAGAAATCTGTTCCCCAAAACCTTTGGGTGAAAAGAGAGGACTTCAATATAGCCAGGATTCTATAAACAGTGGAGTGCAGAGTCTGAAGATTCAGAGCTCAGTGCATGGTGGTAATCTGGTTAAGAGGCAGGGCCAGCCCCAGGGAACAGGGAGCAGGGTCTGATGGGTCCCTGTGTCACACAGGGAGAAGTGGTTCCCTGGCTTGGAGCGTATTTGGCAGAGGCCATACAGCCTCCCCACGGGCAAAGGTCCCAGGGGACCCAGGAGATCAGCCATATTTACTGATATTGGAGCAAAGATTTCAGAGGGCACCAAAACCAAACCACAGAGGGCTGTATGGTATGATTTTACCATAAATCTCTGCTGCTGTGCAATTGCATGAACGTTTTCTGGGACAAGCCAGCACCAGCCATTGCTCGGGGAGAAACTCCCCCAGAGAATCAGCATGTATCCAAGCCACAGGGGTCTCTGAAGTATGGAGTTTTGATACAAAATCCCGTCTAAGATAAAACTCTGGAGAGAGGTGCCACCTGGCAGGCAGACATGTTGGACATGGACAGGGGAAGTGGTGGGATAGATGAAGGCCTGAGACAAAGGAGGGGTGCCCGATCGCAGCTCAGTAAAGATGTGAAGTTCCTGCGCCATGACTATGGAATGGGGTGAAGCCATTTTCATCCCTAGAATGCAAATACATACAGGGATCCACCCCAACAAACTAAGCAGTGTCACTAAGTGTAGAAGGGAGTTGCTCCCCAAGCCCTGCCCACCTGTGCCCTGCAGGCACATCCCGCAGAAGACCAGCACAAATCCCTTCCATCTGCTTATTAGTCTACAGACTATAGTGTGCTTCAAAGTTTCATTTCTACGGGAAATGATGTAACTGCATTCGGTTTTAATTCTGTTTCCTGGTTGCTTTATTTATTTGTTTTCTACACCTCTGTTTTTGCTCAGTTTGTTTTCTCTTTTCTTTCTTTTCTTTCCCTTTCTTGGATACCAAAACAAAAAATTCTTTTTAATGTTCTTATTTTTTAGATTGTCTTATTCTTTGTGCGCCTGGGTGGCTCAATCGGTTAAGCGACCGACTTCGGCTCAGGTCCTGATCTCATGGTTCGTGGGTTCGAGCGCCATGTTGGACTCTGTGCTAATAGCTAGCTCAGAGCCTGGAGTCTGTTTCAGATTCTGTATCTCCCTCTCTCTGTGACCTTCTCCTGTCTCTCTCTCTCTCTCTCAGAAATAAATAAATAAAACATTACAAAAAATTAAATTGTTTTATTCTATTTTATTTTTGTTTATTCTATTTTAGTTTCTTTGTAATTTTTAAATTGTTTTCCTTTCTTTTTTCTCTATCATTTCGAGTTTCTTTCAATAAGCAGACTGTGAAACACATCTAGGATCGTGCTTCCTTTATTTGATTCATTTGTTTTTATTTTTTAACTTTTAATTTCATTTTTTTCTTCCTCCAAAATGATAAGATAGAGGAATTCACCCCAAATGAAAGAACAGGAAGGGGGCACTGGTGTGGCTCAGTTGGTTAAGCATCAGCTCAGGTTATGATCTCACAGTTTGTGGGTTTGGGCCCTGTGCTAAACTCTGTGCTGATGGCTCAGAGACTGGAGCCTGCTTCAAATTCTGTGTTTCCCTCTCTCTCTGAGCCCCTCCCCCAATAAATAAACATTTTAAATAAAGAAAGAACAGAAATGACAGCAATGTATTTAATCAACACTGATATAAGTAAAATGTCTGAACTAGAATTTGAAACCACAATTATAAGAGTACTAGCAAGGGTTAAAAAAAAAAGCATAGAAGACACTACAGAATCTCTTTCTGTGGAGATAAAAGAAGTAAAAGCTAGTCAGGCCAAAATTAAAAATGCTATAACCAAGATGCAATCTCTAAGGGATAACATGACAGGAGGAAGGCGAAGTAAAGCAGTTAATCAGTGATATAGAAGATCAAATTATGGAAATAATGCAGCAGAAAAAAAGAGAGAAGAAGAGGCAAAAGATCAATATACAAGATATAGAGAATGCCATGACTTATTTAAAAAGGAATAACATTTGAGTCATAGGAATCCCAGAGAAGAGAGAGAAAAAGAGCAGTTTTAGAAGAGCAAATTATAGTTGGAAACTTTCCTAATCAGGGAAAAGGTACAGATATTAAAATCCAAAGAGCACAGAGAACTCCCATTAGATTCAATAAAAACTAACTATCATCAAGGCATATCATAGTTAAACTCACAAAATACACAGACGAGGGAAGAATTAGAAAAGCAGCAAGGGAAAAAAAAATCCTTAACCTGAAAGGGAAGACAGATAAGGTTTACAGCAGATCTGTTAACAGAAATTTGACAGGCCAGAAAAGGGAAGCAGGATATATTCAACGTGCTGAATCAGAAACATATGCAGCCACGAATTCTTTATACAGCAAGGCTGTTATTCAAAATAGAAGGAGAGATAAAGAGCTTCTCAGACAAACAAAATCTAAAGGAATTTATGACCGCTAAACCAGTCCTGCAAGAAATTCTAAGGGGAAATCTCTGAGTGGAGGAAAAAAAAGGGATCAGATAACATCAAACACCAACTCTATAGGCAACACACTGACACAATGCATATCTTCAAATAATCACTCTGAATGTAAATAAACTAAATGCTCCAATTAAAAGACAGGATATCAGCATGGATTAAAAAAAATAAAGATCCATCTATATGCTACCTGCAAGAGACTCATTTTAGACATAAAGACATCTGCAGATTGAAATTAAGGGGATAGAGAGCCATCTATCATGCTAATGGAAGTCAAAAGAAAGCTGGAGTAGCCATACTTATATCAGAAAAACTAGATTTTAAAACAAAGACTGTAACAAAAGATGACGAAGGACATTATATCATAATTAAGAGGTCTACCCACCAAGAAGATCTAACAATTATAAATATTTATGCACCCAACTTGAAATGCCCAAATATAAAAATCAATTAATCACAAACATAAAGAAACTCACTGACAATAATAACATAATAGTAGGGGACTTCAACACTTCACTTACAGCAATGAATGTATCACATAGGCAGAAAGTCAACCAGGAAATAATAGCTTTGAATGACACACTGGACCAAATGGATTTAACAGATATATTCAGAACATTTCATCCTAAAGCAGCAGAATGCACATTCTTCTCAAATGCACTAAACATTCTCCAGAAAAGATCACATACTGGGTCATAAATCAGTCCTCAACAAGCACAAGAAAGATCAAGATCATGCATATTTTCAGACCACAATGCTATGAAACTTGAAATCAATCACAAGAAAAAAAAATGGAAAGACCATGAATACTTACAGATTAAAGAACATCCTACTAAAGAATGAATGTGTTCACCAAGAAATTAAAGAGGGAATTAAAAAGTACATGGATGCAAATGAAAATGAAAACACGGCAGTCCAAACCACTGGGGTGAATCAAAGGCAGTCATAAGAGGGAAGTACATAGCAATCCAGGCCTTCCTAAAGAAGGAAGAAATGTCTCAAGTACACAATCTAACCTTACACCTAATGGAGCTGGTAAAACAATAGCAAATAAAGCTCAAAACCAGATTAAGAAGGGACATAATAATGATTACAGCAGTATTCAATTGTATTGGGAAAACAAACAAACAAAACAAACAAAGGACAGATCAATAACACCAGAAGCTGGTTCATTGAAAGAATTAACAATATTGATAACCCCTAGCCAGGCTGATCAAGAAGGAAAAGGAAAGGACACAAATAAATAAAATCACAAATGAAAAAGAGAAATCACAACCAACACCAAAGAAATACAAACAGTAAAAAGAGAATATTAGGAGCAACTATATGACAACAAATTGGGCAATCTGGAAGAAATGGAAAATCCCTAGAAACACATAAACTTCTAAAATTGAAACAGGAAGAAGTAGAAAATTTGAAGAGACACATAATCAATAAAGAAATTAAATCAGTTATCAAAAATTTCCCAATAAACAAGAGTTCAGAGCTTGATAAGCTTTCCAGGGGAATTCTACCAAGCATTTTAAAAAGAATTAAAACTTATTCATTTGCAGATGTTCCAAAAAAGTATAAAAGGAAGGAAAACTTCCAAACTCATCCTATGAGACAGGCATTACTTTGATTCCAAAACCAGCCAAAGACCTCACTAAAAAGGAAAATTACAGATTAATTTCCCTGATGCACATAGATGCAGAAATTCTCACCAAGATACTAGCAAATAAAAGCCAACAATACATTAAAAGAATTATTCACCACAATCAAGTGGGATTTATTCCTGGGCTGCAGGGGTGATTCAATATTCAATATCAACAAATTAATCAATGTGATACATCGCATTCTATAAAAGAAAGGATAAGAACCACATTATCTCTCAATAGAAGCAGAAAAAACATTTGACAAAATACAGCATCCTTTCTTGATAAAAATACTCAAGAAAGTAAGGAAAGAAGGAATATACCTCAAGATCAGAAAGGCCATATACAAAAGGCCCTCAGATAATATCATCCTTAATGGGGAAAAACTGGGAGGTTCCTGATAGGTCAGGAACATGACAGGGACGTCCACTCTTACCACTGTTGTTCAAATTAGTGTTGGAAGTCCTGGACTTAGCAATCAGACAACAAAAAGAAATAAAAGGCATCCAAATCATCAAGGAAGTAATCAAACTTTCACTCTTTGCAGATGACACGATACTCTACATAGAAAATCCAAAAAGACCCCACCGAAATACTGCTAGAACTTATACATAAATTCAGCAAAATCACAGGATACAAAATCAATGTATACATATTGGTTGCATTTCTATACATCAATAATGAAGCAGTAGAAAATCAAAGAATCAGGGGCACTTGGGTGGCTCAGTCAGTCAGTTATGCATCTGACTTCGGCTCAGGTCATGATTTCACGGTTCATGGGTTGGAGCCCCGAGTCGGGATCTGTGCTGCCATCTCAGAGCCTGAAGCCTGCTTCAGATTCTGTGTCTCCCTCTCTCTCGACCCTTCCCTGCTCACAATGTCTCTCTCTCTCTCTCAAAAATAAATAAAACATTAAAAACATTTTTAAAAAGAAAATCAAGGAATCAATCCAATTCACAATTGTACCAAAAATTATTAAATACCTAGGAATAAACTAACCAAAGAGATAAAAGAGCTGTACCCTGCAAATTATAGAAAGCTTATGAAAGAAATTGAAGAAGACACAAAGAAATGGAAAAGTATTCCATGTTCATGAATTGGAAGAACAAATATTGTTAAAATGTTTATACAACCAAAGGAATCTATACATTTAATGCAACCTCTATCAAAATGACACCCGCATTCTTCACAGAGCTAGAACAAACAATTCTAAAATTTATATGGACTCAGAAAAGACCCCAAAAAGGCAAAGTAATCTTAACAAAGAACACCAAAGCTGGAAGCATCAAAATTCTAGACTTCATGCTGAATTACAAAACTGTAATCATCAAGATAGTATGGGACTGGCACAAAAACAGATTCTCAGATCAATGGAACAGAATAGAGAAACCAGAACTGGAGCCACAAACGTACAGCCAACTAATCTTTGACAAAGCAGGAAAGAATATCCAAAGGAAAAAAGACAATCTCTTCAGCAAATGGTGTTGGGAAAACTGGACAATGGCATGCAGAAGAATGAACCTGGACCACTTTCTTATACCATACATAAAAATAAGCTCAAAATGAATGAGAGAATTAAGTGTGAGACAGAAAGCCATGAAAATCCCAGAGAAGAACCAGGCAACAACCTCTTTGACCTTGGCCACAGCAACTTCTTACTAGACATGTCTCCAAAGCAAGGGAAACAAAACCAAAAATGACCTATTGGAACTTCATCAAGATAAAACCTTCTGCACAGCAAAGAAAACAATCAACAAAACTAAAAGGCAACCAAAAGAATGGGGGAAAACACAAATGATATATCAGATAAAGGGTTAATGTCTAAAATCTATAGAGAACTTATCAAATTCAACACCCAAAAAAACAAATAATTCAGTGAAAAAATGGGCAAAAGACATGAACACTTTTCCAAAGACAACCAGGTGGCTAACAGACACACAAAAAGATGCTCAACATTACTCATCATCAGGGAAATACAAATCAAAACCACCCTGAGATACTACCTTGCACCTGTGTGGAATGGCTAAAATTAACAACTCAGGAAACAACAGATGTTGGCAAGGATGCAGAGAAAGGGGAGCACTTTTGCACTGTTGGTGGGAATGCAAACTGGTACAGCCCCTCTGGAGAACAGTATGGAGGTTCCTCAAAATATTAAAAATAAAACTACCCTATGACCCAGCAATGCACCACTAGGGATTTATTCAAAGGATAAAAAAATGCTGATTTGAAGGGGCACATGCACTCTGATGTTTATAGCAGCACTATCAAAAATAGCCAGTATGGAAAGAGTCCAAATGTCCACTGACTGATGAATGAAGAAGGTGTGTCATATATGTGCATGCGGCAACCATAAAGAAAGAAATCTTCCCGTTTGCAACAACATGAATGGAACTAGAATGTATTATATTAAGCAAAATAGGCCAGAGAAAGAGAAATATCTCATGATTTCACTCATATGTGGAATTTAAGAAACAAAATAGATGAACATGGGCTCAGTCCATTAAGCGTCCAACTCTTGGTTTCAGTTCAGGTCATAATCTCATGGTTTGGAGTTCAAGCCCCATGTCAGGCTCTATGCTACCAGCATGGAGCCTACTTGGGAGTCTCTCTCTGTTGCCCCCACCTTGCACCACCCCTGCTTGTGCTCACTCACTCAAAATAAATAAACAAACATTAAATATTTTTTAAAAAGAAAAGAAACAAAACAGATGAACATAGGTGATGAATCACTAAATTCTACTCTTGAAACCATTATTACACGGTATGTTAAGTACCTTGGATTTGAATAAAATTTTAAGAAAATACTAAAGGTCAATCTTCCTCAATAAGGCAATAGAGAAATAACAAACAAAATAACATTTTACTTGAAGATATATTTACCAACCCACTAAGCCAGATCCAATTCATAAAGCTCACCTATTGGATCTTTCAGAATTTTTATCACTTATTTCAGATTGGTTTGCCAAAGAATAAGCCCATAGGCTTTGAAAATCAACAAGCACATACTATCTTGCAGTTTTATTTGCCTTATGATATCAGATAATCTGATATAATAAACAAAGAACAAATTTTATATCCCATTATTCCATGACTACTGCATGTCTCTGTAATGCAAAAGTGTTTTTAAGGGCTTATAAACTAAAGTAGGCATCACAGAATAATAGCATTAAGGAATTTGTAATAGATGCTGGGCTTCAACAAATGCTAATTTTTGGTTAAAGGATGTTAATAAAGCAAAAGAATCAAGAATATCAGCTAAGAGCGACAGAAATCTCAAAGTGACAGTGGCTTAAATAAGAAATTTATTTTTAAAAATATATGCACTATTGCATATGGGCATTTTTAAATATTTTAACTGCAATGATGAAAAAGCTTCAGTCATAATCTAGCTATTTTCCCAAAGTAACATGAGTCAAATTTGAAGTTAAATTTGAACAGTCTCCCTGCTTCAATATATCTATTTAAGGTTTGAGATTAAAGATCTTGTGAGTAAATATAAAAGTTAAATGCAATGGTGAACACTGGAGAATTTTTTACAGTATTTTCTGCATTTAATTTAATCAAAATATCTGAAAGAATAATACAAACATAACCACAGAGCAGCTTGAGAAGACTCTGGTCAAATTCTGGACATTCTGGACATTCTTACTAAGAGCCCATATCTCCACAATATCCACTCTGGGAGTAACTGCCTCTATCTCTGGCTGCACTTTCCTCCACTTAAATTTGGATAATCAGAGCGACCTGAGAATCAAAGGCAACAGAGAATATCATTCTGTTCTGACCTTCACAATCCAAGGCCATGAATACCAAGAAACTTCCTCTAAAATTATTTGATGTTGGAGAGGATAGGGCTAATTTTCTGGTTGCTAACAGCAAAATGAGTTTTTCAACTTCAACAATATTTGTCTTCATTCTTTAACTCTGGAAGAATTAAGTTGGAGATTTCTCTAGTTTCTATTTATAGAGTAATTTATTTAGTGATCTAGTTATAAATATCAGTATTCCATGATCACACTATGTCAGGTAGTGCTAGTTCTCCAATCCTCCCCCTTTCCATAGGATTCCCTTTATTCATAGAAATAACAACTTTAGGGGAGCCTGGATGGTTCAGTAAGTTAAGTGCCCAACTTCGGCTCAGGTCATGATCTCACATCTGTGGGTTCAAGCCTCATATGAGGCAAAGCCTGAAGCCTGCTTCGAATTCTGTGTCTCCCTCTCTCTCTGCCTCTGTCTTGCTCATGCTCTGACTCTGTCTCTCTCTCTCTCAAAAATAAACACTAAAATTTTTTTTAAAAAAGAAATAACAGTTTTAGCTCATCACATGCAGCTCAGAAAAAGGACTGCATTCCCTAGCTCCATTGGCTCCTAGGCATGGTCCCTTACTAGGTTCTGTCCTAATGGGATATAAGCTGAAGTGTCATCGGCAGTTTCTGAGAACTTTCAGAGATAAATGACACTTCACTTTTCTTCCTTTTTATCAATCTTTTTTATTTTCCTGCTAGCAGTAATTAGGGTACAGAGAGACATGGGGCAGCCTTCCTGAATGATTACATGACCTTGGATATAGAGACTGTGGAAAACAGAATAACAAGAAAGAAAAAGTCTGAGTACCCAACACCACTAGAGTGCAATTCTAGAGGAAGACCACCCATTTTCAGATTTGCTGCTGATAGATCAATTTCTATGAAATTTAAGCCACTATCCTTTTGAATTTTTGTCACTCTCAGATGCCTTTAATCATAATTAGAATAGCACACACAAGTGACATTAAAATTGCCAGGACAGTCCCATATTTCACTGAACCCAGGACATCATCAAATATAAGAAGCATCCCAATTTCAGAGGTGCAAAAAAAGTGAAGAAAATAAGCATCTAGAAATTGATGAACTATAACATCTTCAAAAATGAGTTTCTTAGAATACTAATTATGGGGAATTGTAATAGATAATTACAAAAGAAGGAGTTGATTAATCCAACAGTTCTGAGAAACACTGGTTTTGAAAATTAAATAGATTTTTTCCCCCATTACAATACTTTTTTTTTTTACAAGCTACCTAAGTGTTGTGAAACTCTAGGAAATGGAAATAACATTCATGATTTTAAATTTCCATGACCCAATTCAAAGTATTTATTTCATTTTATTTCATATCATTTTACTTATGAAGCAGAGGAAACATGCTCTGGGAAGAAGCACAGAATAGACCCAATAACTCAGGTTTGGGGTAACCCAGAGAGCTGGTGCTTGCTCTATCAACACACCAAATCACCTCAAGAATCTACTTTGTAACAGCCCCAAATATTTATTCACAAGGAGGGAAAAATAAATTTTCACATTTCTTTTTGGAGATTTGCCTTGCAGTGATCAATTCAGCCTCACAGTGTTGTTCGAGTCATGTTCAATTATATCACAGCGTTATGCACCAGATTGTAAGTAGCACAGAAAAATAAAACTGAGAACTGAAAACTTAAAAACTGACTTGAGAGATAAGACATGCGTTCTGCCACAAGTGCAGCTGAATAAGGAGGAAGGCAGGGTGTGCATTTTCTAAAGTTTCTCGAAGACTGTGGGGTTCCGTTCTGAGAAGGAAGGAAAGGATAGAGATACTAGCACACGCCTTGATGCTCTTGGAATTTTAAAAACTCTTAATTTGGAGACAGCAAGAACTGGCATCCTAATCTGTCCCTGGCTCTTTACCTACATAGATGAGAAGATTCTGCGATGAACTGAGGAAAATATACACTTAGACTCCACCACAACATTTGGCCGTGCCCCTCTTCTGCATTTTGTAGTTATTATTCAAGCCTGATGCCTATATTCATGAATGTGGCAGCTAAACATCATTTTTATGGGGAAAATGGTCATTTTTGTTTAGTATTATGGAAAGAACAAAACCATGTAACTGTGTTCTTCATGTTTCTAGATAGTATTTGGTTCTCCACAGAGGCTTCTGTTCACACAGGTGACAAACACTTCTGGAATCAGGTAAATTATTTTTAATCAAATTAAAATTTCAATAGCCTGTGAAAGGTTAAAAGCTACACTTGGTATATTCACTTTGATTTTTTCCAAAGGTACTTCTCTTCCCTCAGTACTTGCTGTTTTTGAATATATTTCAGACAGGAAAAAACAAATTTCTCTTGTTATAACTAATGACTTAGAGAAATAAATCCAGTCAGTTAATACTGTGTGTTACCTAGAATGATCAGGTATCCTGATGATTAGATAAATTTTCATTTCTCTTTTCAGTGATTGGTAGATTTAATAGTTATTATATAAAACATTGTTTTACTTATATAAAATATTATTTTACTTTTAACTTCTAACAAAACATAAAGACATTATTTTTCCTTTATTAGTAATGTCAACGAAAACACACCAAAATCATTTATATTGGGTGACTGAGAAAACATGTTATACTAGGAAGATATAAAGTTCACCAAAAAAAATTTTTTTAAACATCTATTATAACTTGGTTAACTTTATTGTTCTACCTAGGGAATCAACAACAACAAAACTATTTTAAAAATTGTTTGAACTGAGCCAAGTATAGAAATGAACTCTCAATTTCTCCATTTCTGCCTAAAAATAGTATTTTTAATTCAAAATATTTGTAATATTTATAACAGAATATAATGCAGCAAAGCTTCTTGAAGTTATCTCCCAAATTCAAAAGCACTTGAATATTATGTCTAGGAAAACAATCAGGTACAAAGCTGCTGATTAGATTAGAGCAGATTATATTATATTTGATTTGATTTGACTTGATTTGATTTGATTTAGGAGCATAGTAGAATTTTCAGGTTCACCAGAAATATGTAAACTCCAACAGAGCCAATATTTCCAGAATGACACCTTTCTTTACGAAGCAAAAATCTCCAAGTGATGAAGCTTTGTATAATTTTGTTCTTATGGAATTGATCCTGCTATTCTCCCATGGTTAAACCAAGGGAGAAAGAACAATTTTATACAATATATAGTAATATTTCTGTCATATACATAATATAGTATATAATAAGCACTTCTCTTTCAGCATTTCATGGTTTCTTACAACCCCATGAGCAAGGTAGTACTGCTATCATTATTTCAAAGAGGAGACAACGGAGGCATAAGTGAAGGAGCCAGATTGAGACCCAAGTACACTGGCTCCAGAGCTCATGTTCATTATGGTTGGTATATGGAATGGTGCCCACATGGGTAAACACACTGGCTTCCACATCTATTAAAAGACTTCAACTGTGATGCTTCTGCTGGCTCAAAAGACCTCAGCCAATGCATTTTGCATGCAGTCCTAATTGGTTGTCTCCACAGTTTTCTTTCTGAGACACTGAGAAAGTTATAATTTATCCCTAAATGTACTTCTGCTCTAGTGTGAATTTTCAGAAGGAAAACATAATGTACAATTTCACAAATTTATTTGACCACAGATGAGACATCTTTTAATTTATTTTATTTATTTATTTATTTTGAGAGAGAAAGAGGTGGGGAAGGGCAGAGAGAGAGAATCCCAAGCAGGCTCTGAATTGACAGTGCAGGGCTGGAACTTCACAAACCATGAGATCATGACCTGAGCCAAGATCAAGAGTCAGATGCTCAACCGACTGAGCCACCCACATGCCCCCAGATGGGACATTTTTACTCCCAATCTCAAAAGACAGGTGGTTCATGGAACAAATGTCGAGAAATATTAAAATAAGTGTCATACTGTGTCATAGCCTGTTTTATGCTACAAGGGGACAAAAGACTCAATGGAAAGAATTTGAATTTCTTGTGGGGAGCTACAGTCCTTCTGATGACCAGCTCTCAATCAGTTGCATTATTAATCTATTGATACAACATACAAAGCTCCAATGGACTGCCAGAGAATGGTTGATTCATCTAATCATTCATAACATTTTTAGTGTAGAACAATTAAGAATAGAACTGTTCAATCAAGGCATTGCTTCAAACAATACCAATCTAAGACAACCTTCAAGAAAAAAATCAACATATGCATGCATTCACCAGCCGGCTTTTGTTGACCTGACCCCAGACATAATTAATTCTAATGTGGGTGAAGTCTTTCTAAACACCAAGGAGTTGAATGGTCTGAACAGTCTTCTTTCTTTCCCTTTTTCACTTTTTCCCATCTAATCTGCTTGTACCCAGAGAACACAGTAAGCTTATGGTTTCTTTTGTCTGTCCTCATTTAAGATTGCCATCAAGGAAGGGCTCCACCAAACCCTGAAGTTAACTTTTTTCCGATCCTCCACTCTCAACATCTTTTTATCCTTCTTTGCTACTAACCACACTCTACACATATTCATTTGAACTGAACAAGCTCCTACACATTAAACACATTTTTCATATCTCTGTGATCATGGAACTCTGCACAATGCCTATTGATATTTCCCTAACTCATGCTCAGCAGACATATTATGGGAATAGTGAATGAAACCAGGAACCCAGCCAGGGAAGAGAAGAGCCTTCTGAGAAACCAGGAATGACTCATGACTTACCTTCCTCACCCTGGAAAAAGAATTTTATAAACCCCAACTCTCATTCAGGTAAAATTGTCAAGAAAAGGAAGAAGTTTTGGGGGTGGAGATTCTTAGTAAAATCATTGCCACTGTTGGCAACTGACTATTCTATCTCTACCCATAGACCCATATTTTCAATCCTGTTGAAAATAGCATTTAAAAATGTTTGGAAAGGTAGGGGATGAGGAGCTCTTCACAAGCGTCTCCACAAAGAAAAGAATTCCATTTCATTGTAGAGTATTTTCTATGTAGTAGCCAGGCTGAGAATTGATCTATTTTGTAGCCTTTCTCTAGCAACCAGTTCCACTCAGCTCACTTCCTATGAGTACTTGTTACATTTCTGATTTTCTTCCATCTCCATATATTAGGACACCTCCAACGCTTGGAAACTTTTTGAAAGGCCCTCAGTCCTCAAGCTACCATGCCCTAAAAATAAGAAGCTATTTCCTTGCCTTACCTCATGAGTGGGTAATGGAACTCTTACATCAGCCAGATTTTCCTTATTGCTTTCCTGGAATAAGCTGGCAACTGTGTTCCATTAATTCATAGCATTGGGCAATTTTAATTCTCCCAAAGTACTAATCATTAAGAATTTTCATTCAAATATCTCCACAACTTTTATGCAAATAAATCCCCAGCAGCCAATAAATGAATTAGAATTGGATTTCCTTTTCTATACTGTGGTGAGTGGCAACTTGGGAAAGAAATGCACCTCATGTTCTCTAGAATAAAAAACAGTCCAAGTTGCAAAAATTAAACCTTAAAAAGGAAATGTTAGAAATAATCCAGAGAAAATGTATATAGACACCCAAATGACTCTTTGACTACCTGGGGCACTTAATAAAAGCAAGGGATAAAACAATCCTTATAAAGGGAATGAATTTATTCTTCATTAAATATATTGCCTCTCTCTCTCTCTCTTTTTTTTTTTTTTTTTTTTTTGTTTGGGGTAATTTTAAAAAAAAAAA